>NC_081409.1:448124572-448424572 GCF_030272615.1 Cryptomeria japonica
TTTCAAGTAGATCTTCTCAACTCTAGTGTTGAGGCTTCTAGAGGTTCACTAGGAGACTCATTATCATGTTCTTCTTCAGAACTACTTGAACTCTCCTCATCTTCAGGTATCTTTGGAGATTCTTCTTTGACTGGAGGTACTTCAACTTCAACTTCTCCTTTCTTTTATATTTTGTGATCTAATGACATAGGCTTCATTTCGCGAAAAATCACACTTCTGCTAAATAAAACCTTACCAGTCACTGGATTCTAAAGTTTGTATCCTTTCACACCAACTCCATAGCCAATGAAGATACATTTTACCACTTTGTTATCCAACTTAGATCTATTCACATCAGGCACATGAGCATATGCCTCTGCACCAAAAACACGTAGGTGCCTTAAAGAAGGTTTCTTACTAGACCATGCTTCCATAGGTGTTTTGTCAACCAATGTTGAAGTAGGAGAACGATTCAGCAGGTAGCACACTGTAGCAACTGCTTCAGCCCAGAATGTTTGTTCTAGCCCAGCTCCACTCAACATGCTCCTAGCTTTCTCCATTAGAGACCGATTCAACCTTTCAGCGACTCCATTTTGCTATGGAGTGTATAGTCTTATGTCTTTTAATTCCATGATCCACATAGTACTTGTCGAAATATGCACTACAAAATTCACCACCATTGTCTGTTCTTAAACATTTAATCCTTCTCCTAGACTGATTCTCAACAAGGTTCTTAAACTCCTTAAACCGACTGAACACTTATGTTTTACTTTTAAGAAAGTATACAAATGCCCTTCTTGAATAATCATCTACAAAGGATACATAGTATTTAGACTTAGACAAAGAAGGTACATCCACTGGACCAAACACATCAGAGTGAACATAATCCAGAATAGCAGAAGATTTATGAGAACTAGAATAAAATTGAACATGGTTATGTTTTCCATAAATGCAGTGCTCATAGAAATCAAACTCAAAACTACAATCATCAAGACCTTCAACCAGATTCTTATTCTTCAAGGCTTTTAAACCTTTTTCACCTGTGGCCTAACCTGTTATGCCAAAGCATTGTTTTCTTAGTAGGAAGTTTAGCTTCCAATGAGTTTGCATTGTGCATTCTTATAGTTGTCTTATTAGACTTTTCAGAAGTTACATTATAACATACAAGTTCAGCATTTAACTTATACAGTGTACCAATGCGATCGCCCTTCTCCAATACAATGGAACCCCTAGTCATTTTGCAACCACCAGACACAAAAGTAACTTGAACTCCAGCATCATTAAGTTTACTTACAGAGAGAAGGTTTCTTGTCATACCTAGTATATGAAGAACCCCATTGATCCCCTTCACTCTACCATCTGGAAACTAAATTTTGATTCTGCCTCTCCCTACAATATCCAATGTAGAATCACTAGCCAGATATACCTTTCCACCAGCATATGATTCATACTTCAAGAACCATTCCTTATGGGACGTCATATGGAAAGATGCACCAGAATCTACTAACTAGGTGTCATCTGTGGTAGGCACTACCAGGGTTGCAACAAAAGCATCAGCATCACTCTGAGAAGACTCAATGTCAAAAAATTTCTTCTTCTTCTTCTCCTTCTTGTAGTCCTTTCGGATATGCCCTTTCTCCCCACAGTTCCAGCACTTCACCTTTGACTTCTTGCCTAGAGATTTAAAACTCTCTTGAGACTTGGACCTTTTTTCTTTCTTCTTGTCTTTGTCCTTCAATCTGCCTCGAATAGAGAGTGCATCCTTTATCATCTCAGAAGACCTCTTTCTCATTTCTTTTGACAAAAGAGTATTAACCATGGTATCCATCTTGAACTGGTTCGTGGTACTGCCGATAGCCATCACTAAGTTTTCCCAAGAGTCAAGCAATGAACACAACAACAACATACAACATTCTTCCTCCTGAATGGACACACCAATAGAAGTTAATTGTGCAAGAACCATGTTGAATGCATTCAAATGGTCTACCAATGTTGTCCCTATGTCCATCTTCAGAGAGTATAATTTCTTCCTCAAGAAAATTTTATTCACCAAAGATTTTCCTTGATAAATATCACCCAACTTCTCCCAGAGAAGATGTGCAGACTTCTCCTCATGGACATTTAACAAAACAGAATTAGCCAGACATAACTTGATTAGACCCCTTGCCTTCCGGTTGGCTAAATCCCAATCTTCTTACTTCATGCCTGAAGGCTTAGAAGTTGCAACTACAGCACCCCAGAGATCTCTGTCAACCAACAAGTCTTCCATCTTGAGTTTCCAAAGCTCAAAACTGGAGCCATTAAACTTCTCCATGTCTATGCGTCCTGAAGTACTCACCATTTCAATATGTAAAACAAGTAGAAACTCTACAAGACTCCCATTGAGACAGAATTGAGACAAAAAACCAACCCAACCCAACAAGGATAACAAAACAGGATAGGCTCTAATACCACTTGATAGGAAAGCAAGTGCAGAATTTGCTTCCTAAATGTCAATTCACAGAGGAGAAACAGACTAGTGTAGACAAGACTTCAACATTTACAGAATATGGTACGAGTAAAACATGCACAAAAAACAGCACAGAGAGATGACACACAAAGTTAATGTGGGAAAACCCTTTCGAGAGAAAAAACCCACCACCAGCAAATGATTGACTTTATTAACAATATGTTAAAACAATACAATAGAGTCTCATCTGTAGATTTCCTTCACTCTGTTACACAGTCATTCCAAACATACAAACAACCGGATCGAACTCTTAGCATAACTCACCCTTAGCTCTCAAGATTTCATTCTCTCTATCTTGGTACTTCCATCGGTTTTCAATACCAAACAGCTTGGTGGTTCATCAGAGTAATGGTCCCAATGACTCAAAGTCTAACCGTCTGCTTGTGTCAGTCTGCAATCATGAAAACAATTATTCCCACATGCAGTACCACCATGTCGATTCGTATTCATTTACACCGAGAGTCTCATACATAGTATCCGAGAATTGATCTTTTGGATCTCGGTTCGACCTCGCTCTCACAGTTGGTCTCCGCTCCATCATCCATTGGCATAACATCTAGAAGGTAAACCCGATGGTCCGATGATACCCGATCACCTAAGGCGACTCCATCGGATTCATCGGTATAGCTTGTCAACAGCAACTCCGATCTCTGATGACTAACAGTGGTTTTCATTGCGACATCAGAACAGTAACACAACTACTATGCTGATACCAAGAGCACAGACTCATCAGCTCACCAGACCAAGTCCAAAACCCTTATCTCGGTCTGCATTGCTGGTCCGGTAAGATGACTTCATTGGGTCATTGGAACACAAATAACTGAGACCGGTAAATGGGATCATCGGGACATTGGCATGACATTCAAAATGTCAACCCGATAGCCGATAGGTGATCCAAACCGAGACTGGTAAGACCTAAACCGGGACTAGTAGAGCTAGCTTCATCGGGACATTGGCATAAGAGCATAACAACTATCCCAACCATCAATTAGTGAGATTACACCGGCAAGAGACATGCCGATAGAGCTCACAAAAATCCTTCATAATATTTCATCGGCATGACTTAACCTGATCAGTATGGACTATTGTCAAGTGAATTTGAGGCACATTTTCCAACAAACTCCCACTTGACGAGGAATTCACTGGACTGAGATACCGTTCCAGACGTTACTAACAGACATGGGTACGAAGACCCATAGAATTTGAACACCACCTGAACTTGTGTGTGCTCATCGGTTTCGTCAAGGCATCTGCAACATTCTCCAGAGTGTCTACCTTGTTAAGATAAACTTTTCCATCTTCCACCATGTCACGTACAAAATGATATTGAACATCAACATGCTTCGACCTAGCATGGAAAGTAGGATTCTTTGCCAAACAAATGGCACTCTGACTGTCACTCCAGATTTCAATCTTCCCTACATCAAAACCAATGTCAGAACTCAAATGCCTAAGCTAGACTACTTCTTTACAAGCATGTGTGGCTGCCACGTATTATGCCTCTGTAGTGGACAAAGCGACTACAACTTGCCGCTTGCTCATCCAACTAACTGCTCCACCATTCAGGACAAAAACATATCCACTGGTAGATCTCCTGCTGTTAATATCCCCTGCCCAATCAGAATCCATGTAACCACAAATGCTGAGAGTTCTTTCTGAATCCTTCAGATTACCATGATAACATAATGCAAAATCTGAAGTACCCTTCAGGTATCTAAACACTCTCTTTACAACATCCCAGTGTGATCTCCCTGGATTCGACATAAACCTGCTAAGAACTCCCACTGGTTGGGCAATGTCTGGTCTTGTACAGACCATAGCATACATCAGATTGCCTATAGTACTTGCATAAGGTATATTTTTCATGTCTTCAATCTCTTTCAGAGACTTCAGACTATCCAGCACAGACAACTTAGTTCCCTGCAAGATGGGAACAACCTGTGGTTTACAGTCAGACATAAAAAACCTGTCAAGAACATTGGTTATGTATTTTCTCTGGCTAAGCCAAAGTTTCCTCTTAAACCTATCTCTTTTGATCTCCATTCCCAGAATGTAATTTCCTGGTCCTAAATCCTTCATTTCAAACTTCATACAAAGCTGACATTTTTAATTTGAGATCATACTTTTTGTGTTTCCTATGAACAACATGTCATGTACATACAAAGTGATGATAAGAATCCTATCACTATCAGTTTTGTAGTAAACACAATGATCAGCTTTGGATCTCACAAATCCCAAGGACAAAACAAATGTATCATACTTCTGATACCACATTCTGGGAGACTGTTTCAAACCATAGAGAGACTTCTTGAGTTTGCATCTCACACAGAATCGCAAATATGTCAATCACAGTTGCAAATATGTTTTCCTTATAGAATATCCCTGCATTAACAACTTATATTAATGCATTACTCAGATCCATTCACAACATTATCAAATCTGGGACACATTCCATTATTCATGATTGATTACAGAGTTTAAAACCTTCCTTGAAGGATACCCACAAACAATCACACAACTTCCTTGAAATTGACAAATTTCATCCTCCTTGAGGATTGAATTCATAATACTGAAATGCATACATAGAGATAATACGGTGGGAAATTACTCATGCCTGAAACAAGTAAATCCTGCAACTAGAAAACATGTCTTGAATGCTGCACTCAAATCCTCTGTACCCTGAAACCAAACAAAAGCATTTACAAACTTGGGTCAAGATATTCAGAAAATGGAAGCCATCAAATCTGGAGCATTTTTCCAAATTTCTGGAACATCTTCAACATTTCACACAAGGGAGGAGCTGCCTTGTTGTTACATTTGTTTGGACATGTTTTTAAATGCCTTTGGTAGCATCGTAGAGTTTTCTTTACACTTGTCATGCCTTTGCTTGAGAGATTCTAATGCTTTTTGTATTTGCCACTGTGCAGGAAGAGGATTTTGGCTTTGAACCTGTCATGTGGGAGGGAGTTTGTTGGCATGGTTATGAAAACCACTCACACCTACAACATTGCATTCACAGAAATTTTTATTTCCCTCTTTCAACACCACGTGCCACAGGGAGGATGGAAAATGGCTACATTTGCTGTTATCTTCATTTGCTGAAATTTTAATTGCTTTTCATTTTCACATTTCCTGAAAGTTTACATTATCCTTTCAACGCTGCCCCCAGGAGGAAAATGCTTTGAAAACTGGCCAATTTCTATTTACTTGAAAGTTATATTGCTTTTTTGTTCCATGGTGCACCACAGGAGGAAGACTAGCAATCTACATTTGTCATCTCGCATATGTTTGAAACTCTTTTGTTGTTATAGTCGCAATCAATATGGAAAGTTGCATTGTCAGTATCTGCTTCAATTAGTTATTGACCCTAAACTTGATATGTCTCCATCATTTCAACATCTTCTTAATACTTAAATCATATAACATATGATTTAAAATAACAATTTGAACTTTGCCTAAAAAAAAAATGCATGAAGTGGCAAGCCAGGTCGGGCCCCAAAGTGGGTCCGGCTAAAAAAAATTTCATTTTCATGCAACTGACCTCTAAAATGCTTCACAGACCTCAAACATACCTCTAGAAATGATCGGCACCATTTTTGGATCATCAGACTGATTTTCGCGACTTTCAGCCATTTACGCCACATTTTCGCATTTAATCATGAAGACGTATTTTTCAAGCCGGTCAAAACACCTTTCTGGACCTCGCCATCTGACAGGCGCGTACTCTAATATACAAGCATGAATTATACCAAATGGTTTCTCAAGATGAGTCCCGAGCAAAGAGATATTAATTGGCAAAAATGACCAACTGGCTTTGTCGACACTATGGACCTGATGAAGTCAATGTTCTGGCAACACATGACGCCTTTCTCAAAAATATCAAACGACCTCCGTAGGCCCTCAAATTTGAAATATAGGTACCTTGAAGTACATATTAAAACTTGGAAATCTCATTTCAATCACAAGACTGATAGGATTCAAATGGTGCACTCACAAAAAATGGCTACATTAACTGATATAGCACTGAAAGTACGGATAACTAAAAATGATGGCTTAATGGACCCTTTTGAAAACCGATCAAACAGATTGACAGAGGCTTTAAATTTGAAACGTAGCTCATCATTTATACCAAAATTAGCCGGGAACAAAAATTATGTCATAACACTTACTGAGGCAACTTTTACACTTATGCAAAATAGGGCTCCGACTAGCTGTTGAAACAGGGACTTGCCAAAACATAGAAACTGCAAATGGATTTGACTTTGAAAACTGAGCAAATGGATTCATTAGGACTTTAAATTTTGTAGGATAACTCAAATTTATGCATACAATTGAATCCATTTTTAATCTCTTCATGACAATCAACAGGGCAAAAGATATAATCACTCAAAGTAGGCTACTCAATAAAATATGCATTTGTGCCTAAAATGCACTTTCAGCTCACCCCTCAAAATGGGTACCTCATAAACTTATCCAAACTGAATTCTGAAAGTTTCACATCATTTAATAGGTCAAATGAAAGGTGTAGGACATGATTCAAAGCTTTACCTCTTCATGATTAACTAAGCTCCATTTTGCCCTCTCACAAACTAGGACATTCAAACTGACTTATTTGGAAATGCAAAGCAAAAATTTGAATTGGGCCTCCAAACTTGACTCAATTTTAAATAGTCCCAACACAATTAATTATCTTTAGACCATTTTTAGGTGTATACACACAATATATTAATGGGAATTAGGTTTATTTGGTTGGTGTTGACAAGGTACTTTATAGGATTCAACAAAGTAATAAGACTTGCTATGAAAGAGATTTAAATAATTGACTTAAATTTAGTAATTTTTATGGGAATATAAAATTGATGCTTTGCATTTATTAATATGTCCAACAAAAGAAAAAGAAAAAAGGAACTTGTTTACATTTGATATGTGAATGATGTTTCAACCTAAGAACTGTTAGAATAACCGGTGGACAACTAAGAGGGGGGGGGGGGGGCAATCAAATGTCAACAGATTATATTAATCAAACCATTTAATAACCTTTAACCGGAGCACATAAACATTGAATATCGGAATAGCAGAAACAAATACCGGTAAGCAATAAAACTTAAGAATGAAAAAGAGAATTAACACAAAGCAACCATACCACATAACACCATGATTTGTACGTGGAAAACCCGGTAAAGGGAAAAACCATGGTGGGAAACCTACCCACAGTTAGATAATACTTCTACAGAAAGTATGTGATACAATAAGGGGTCTGCACATGCAAGAAGGTACACTACCTAGAGTGTACTTCTCATTACAAAGGAGTCTCACTGACTACAGAGAGGTTATAACCACCTCATATAATTGGAAAAAAATCCAGAAGAATGAACTGCCAGTGATAACATCTACCATGCCTGATTATAGTCCTAGCTAAGCTCAATACCAGAGGCCTTTGACCTCTTACATAAACCCAATTCGATCACCTATGATCGACCAAATCTCCTTCACGTATGATTTTTCATTCCATGACCACGACCATAATCTACAATGAGATCTTACATCAATTTATACAACCCTAAGGCCTAAACCAATTAGGTCAGCCACCTAAAAGATATTACAATAAGGTCATTACATACATCCATATTACAATGATATGCCATGTCGGTTTTAGACCAAAACAACATTAACCAATCCATAAATCATCCTGGTAATGTGTAGAGAACATATTACATGATACCAGTCCATAACCTAGATAGGTAGTAGACCTAATTTATGTCTACCACACCAAGGCGATGTCTCCAATCAGTCGAGGCATGATCAAGGATCACTTTTTGCATCTTGAATTCCATCTAGAAACCGCACCAACACCACTTATGCATCATGTCAAAGATTCTCAATAAAAGCTCTGTTGGTAAAACCCTAAACCCTTACTAGTATAGGCTTACTAGAGTGTATGATAGCATCTAATTATCAAGTCAATACCAACAACCCAAAACATACTCTAGAAACATCAAACCAAACATATTACATTGATCCAAACATGTTGATAGTATCCAACTGATAGTCCCTTCTGTCGGTAACAATAGTTCTTCTACTGGTAACCAAAATTTGTCTGTCAATAACCAATCATAACAGCTAGTGTTGACATCAATGACAAGACATCAATGCGGCACATAATCAATTCCTTCATATTGCCAACAATATCCCCCTTTGGCATTGATGGTAACACTAGATGTGAAAAATAAAACATCTAAGTGCCAAGAAATACCAAACATTTCTCATAGAAGATATAACAATGAAAAACTAAAAAATCCAGCAACTCCCCCCAAGGAGTGCAGTCCAATCTGAAGCTAATCTGAATCTCTCTCCCATATGACATATTATGAAAAAAAATTTCACATATAACTCTCCCCCTTTGACGTCAATGCCAAAGATATGACATAGATATCAAAATCTTGTGAATCTCAAAGTTGACTACTCCCCCTGAGTAGTAGCACCACTACATCAATCTGGAGCAAAGGATAAAGTTGATGATGCATACCGGCTGATGCTTTGTTCCATTAGTTGAGTTTCTGCTGGAGGGGTAGATACCCCTAACCTGTGTCTCAAATATTCAAATGATTCCTTAGATAGCATTTAGTGAATATATCTACAATCTGCTCTTTAGTGTTCACATAAACCAATTTGACTTCCTTTTCTTCCACCTTTTCCTTTAGAAAGTTATATTTTATTGAAATGTGCTTAGTCTTAGAGTGAAATACCAGATTTTTAGATATGTCAATAGTTGCAGAGTTATCACAATAGATAACTATTGGTTCACTGCAATTTACCTTGATATCCTTCAACATTTTCTTCATCCACAAGACTTGAGTGCAATTAGTTGTTGCTGCAACATATTCAGCTTCTGTAGTAGATAAAGAAATACATGACTATATTTTAATGATCCATGAAACCAATTTCTTTCTGAGAAAGAAAGATCCACCATAAGTGCTCTTCCTGTCATTAGTATCTCCTGCCCAATCTAAATCTGAACATGCACATAAAGTGAAGTTATCATCTCTAGAATACCATAAGCCATATGTTTTTGTTCCTGTTGGGATATGAGAGCACTGAGAGGGGGGGTGAATTAGTGTTCTGCTAGAATCAACAATATTTAACTTTCTAAACCATGCATGTATGTATTGGTAAACAAATAAGCATATAACAAGAAGCAAATAAACCATCCACATAAATGAACACCATAACACATAAAATTTATACGTGGAAAACCTCAATGAGGAAAAACCACGGTGGGATTTGTGACCCACAATATCAATTCACTGGCCATATGAAAAGATATCACATAAACAGCAGCTTGCACTTGCAGGAAGGCATACTGCTCATCACTAAAGAGCCTCACTGACTAAAAGCTTTCTACCAAAGTAAATTACTAAAAATGAACTCAAGAATGCATCTGCTATGCTAGATAGAGTTCTGGTTCTGGTTCTGCTCTATATCGGTTCACAATCTTGAACTATTAGCAGTATTACTTCTCCTCCAAGAGTTCTTTCCTAGCTATCTATAGATCATTGCATGATACAATGTTTACACACAAAAATGCTCCATACATATATTTTGTATCTCACATTTGTGTTATATGTCTATCTATATACCATCTCTGCATATCTTAAATTGACCTAGCAGACTAACTTATATACCTATTACATATGATATGCCTTATGTCGGCTTACAATGCATTTACAAAGAATATCCAATGTTGGCCTCGATAATAATTACAAAATGATTTACTAAAATAAATCTTTCTTGATGTTGGCTTCCTTGAAGTACTGATGTCGGTGTCGGTGTATCCCTGAATGCTTCCAATGCCAGTATCTCCTGGCATATGCCTCCTAGTGTCGATTTGTAACTTCCATCAAGTCTTGTTGCCTTCTATCTGATCTTGTTGCCATTAATGACAACAAAATGAATCCAATGAGTGTCAATTGCCAACAATCTCCCCCTTTGGAATTGATGGCAACACTCGTGAAAAATGGATTCCCTGTCGGTGTGCTCCCCCTTATAAACACACTTCAACTGATAACATATTCCCTGATATTTTTCACATATGTACATACTCCCCCTGTGACATCAATTCCAAAGACTGACCAAGGAATAACAAATGAAAGAATATAGTTAGATTCATTTGAGCTTAGTCATCTTAAGAATTTATGGGTTGATTTGAAGGTGTCTGATACCAATGCAAATCCACTAAGTAAGTGGGAAATTGATTCCTTCCTGGGTATCTACCGGTGTGGGCTTGGCTAGTATGTCCATGCATTCTCTCTTGTGAACACCCAAAGAGTCAAGTCTTGGACTCACCAATCCTCTTAAATTTCTTTCTCTCCTCAGTATTTTATCTTTTTCTTTCTCAAAAGCAAAAACTTGGTTCTCCAAGGACAAGATTTGTCCATCAACAGATGTAGTTAGTATAGTTAACCCATCAAAAGAATTAGCAATAGTAGACATTTTGTCATATAATTCTTTCAATCTATCATTTACATTGGTTGTTATACTTCCTATATTATAACATACTCGGTAAATATTGGTGCATTGTTTCAAACAAACCTCAATAGAGATAAGTTTGTCCTATATCTTCTTCTTCCTAGTTACTATAAGTTGATCAAAAGTTGCTCTTTTTGCAGTAGAGAAACTGCCCAAAGCCTGTCGGTCTACAATCTGTCTCAAGGATTGGTAGTTGTTTAATATGTGTTCTATTAAAGCTTTGAGCTTACCAGATGGGCTTGCTCCATCCTCTATTTGACAGTCAGGCATTATTCTGTGTAATACAGAGACCAATTGATCAATTAACCCTTTGTCTATAGTTCCTTCCTTTAACAATTTCTGAGTGGCCATCATCATTAGTTCTGTTGGACTTAACTCAGAAACTGATTTCTTCTCAACCTGAGAAGTGCTAATTGCCAAGACTCTTGTCGGTGAATCTGTTTTGCCTACCAGTATGGACTTCCTGTTTAGATTTGGAACCTAGTCGAGTATCTATCTTGTAAATCACATTCTGCACATATGCAGACATTTTATCAATTTTCTTCTCTCTCCTTTCTCTATTGAAATCTGTTTTCACTTCAAGAGCTTTTTCTCCTGTTGTACTGAAGTGCTCTATCTTATCATCTAATGGGGCATCTAACAACATCTTTTCATAAAGCTCAAAAAAACTATCATCCACCTCATATCCAAGCTCAGTGGTCTAGATTTTCTTGGGTTCAACTACTTCCATGAGTGTTTCATCAATTTTCACCATAAAATATATGTCAATGGAGTACTTCTCCATAATTTTCTTAGAGATTATTTCTGTTTGCCTCATGTTCTCCTGAAATTTCTTGAAGTAACCCCAGAGCTTCTCATCCCTACCGGTACCAAGACCAGTGATAGCCATTTTGATTTTCATACCTATCGGTATGTCATGAGCACATTGCTTCTTTCCCAAACTAGGTAGCTCATTCACGAAATAAAGCATTAAACAGACAATTAAGTTTCCATATCTAAATGTGACTTTCTTGTTTCCTTTGATCTTTTTAAGGTTTAACATTAACTCACTGCTCATCCATTCACATAAGTCATATTTCACATTATTACTTAACATTTGATATGTGGCATGAATGCATGAACTTGCAACAAAATTCAATCGATTTGATTGAGTTACCTTATATCTTATGATCATGCTTATAAATTTTATGTCTAAGTCAATTATTGTGCTTATCCTCATTGATCTGTTATCCGGTGTGGAACCAGTGAGTTTTTGAACCTCTGTGTTGGAAATTTTCTTACAAGATTCTTGTCCAACCCTAGGTAAGCCAGTGATAACTTGAATAGCTTCCTTTGTGATCATGTAGGGTCTATCTAACCAAATGAATTCATTATGAACCCTGCTCAAGACGTATCTGATAACTTCATCCTTGAATTTCAGTAAATACAGAATATTGGTTAACCCTAGATCCTCAATTCCCTTAAATTCTGGTTTGATCTTTCGGATGCCTCCCAGTATCATTGATTGATGTATGATTTTTATGTCTATGGTGCCCAAATCCTCAAGAGTTCAGTGGATGTATGCCCTCACATCTTCAACATACATTACTCCTTCAGGAACCCTAGAAAATGATCCCATAGATTCTTCCTTCTTTGCAATTTTGGGAACCTCTGTAAAGACTGGCCTTAACCTATCCTTAACTTTGATGATTGTCAGATTTGCAATAAAAGTAGGAGCAAAAGATTCAGATGCCATGTCCAAAAATACCTGAGTGAATGTCAGTGGACGATTTGAGTGCTTCAGATAATTGCTTGAAATCCTCTCTCAATGCTTTGTTCACTCTTAGTTTGCCTTTATTTGGCTCTGATTTCTTGAATTCTCGGTGAGTGAAAATGAATTCACTTAGCTTCTTTTATTAGCGAATAAAACCCTAATTTTCTGTCATTAATGTTTCACCAACAACCCTATGGATGTCGGTTTCACAGTTAAGTGTCAGGGTAACCTTCATCGATGATAAACACAATTCTCCCGATTTCTTTCTAGATCTCCTTAGATCTCTTTTGGGATAATATGCAAAATTTAGCAGTGACTTTGCCAACCCCTAAGGCTTTTTCCTTAGTTACCGGTGGAATTTCCTACCAGTGCAGGAATACTTTGTTCTACCGGTGGATTTGCCATTATAGATCCATCTCCACTTTGTTCTTCAGATTTTCTAACCCATCTCTTGGTATGATCTTGTTGTATTTCATCTACCTTTTTCTTTCCTTTCTCATTGTCTTTATCATTATTAGCCGGTTGAGTCTTGCTTCTGCAATACTTAGCAATATGACCTATTTTGTTGCATACATAACATGTAACATTGTTCTTCTTAATTGATTTGACATGTCCAGCATTATTATTATTTCTCTACCTACAATGATTAGAAAAATGTCCAAACTTTCCACATGCATGACATTTAACATTCATCCTATAGTCTTCTGATTTATGACCATGTTTCTTGTAGTTTGTGCATTGACTGGGAACAAAATTGTAGTTTTGATTTTCCTTATTTCTACATTATTTAGCCATATGCCCAAATTTATTGCAAACAATGCATCTACCATTGAATTTATAATCATTAGATTGCCTTACCGGTTTCCTCTGTTCTGATGAGTTCTGCATACCGGTTGTTTGATCTTCATTAGTAGTACCAGAGCTTTCACCTTGTAAAATTCCAAGTCCTCTAGAATCATCAATCTGTCTTTGTCTTTTTGGTAAGTCATCCAATTGTGTAGCACTGATCCTAAAATTTTCTTTATATTTGCTTGTAGTAGTCAGATCATCTCTCAAAGTAGTTATTTGCCTTTCAAGTTCTTGTTCATTTTTCTATGAGTGTGCCAAATCCGTTCTCAATAGATTATTCTCATGAGTCAATCTTCCACATTCATCAAAAATAAACAAGACTATCTTCCTTCTTCTTTATGTCCTTAATATCTTTTGATAACCTCATGGTCAAATCCTGCATTTCATTCTTCATGAGAATAGTTTCTTGACTTAGTTTATGACATTGTTCCATAAGAGCATTCTTCTCCTCATCATCTGGTTGTTGCAGAAGTTCTTTTCTTTTGGCTTGAGCAGATGATAACCTTTCTTGCAAGATAAGAATGAATTCATTTGCAAAATTCAATTCTTCTTGCGATTTCAAGTTCTTCATCCTTTCAGCATCATAATCCTCAAGAGCCATCTCAAGTTGTTTCTCCATAGCCATATTCAAAGATTTTGGTTTCAGGATTTTACTCAAGCTATTAAACTTCTTCCCAGATACCAATTGTTGTGATATGAGAACACTGAGAGGGGGGATGAAGCAGTGTTCTGCCGAAATCAACAATATTTAACTTTCTAAACCATGCATGTATGTACCGATAAACAAATAAGCATATAACAAGAAGCAAATAAACCATCCACATAAATGAACACCATAACACACAAAATTTATACATGGAAAACCTCAATGAGAAAAAACCACAGTGGGATTTGTGACCCACAATATCAATTCACTGGCCATATGAAAAGATATTACATAAACAGGGGCCTGCACTTGCAGGAAGGCATATTGCCTAGAGCATACTTCTCATCACTAAAGAGCCTCACTGTCTACAAGCTTTCTGCTAAAGTAAATTACTAAAAATGAACTCAAGAATGAATCTTCTATGCCAGATAGAGTTTCGGTTCTGGGTCTTCTCTGTACCAGCTCACAGTCTTGAACTATTATCGATATTACTTCTCCTCCAAGAGTGTTTTCCTATCTATCTATAGATCATTGCATGATACAATGTTTGCATACATAAATGATCTCCATACATATATTTCACATCTCATAGTTCTTCTATATGTTTATCTCTATACCATCTCTGCATATCTTAAATTGACCTAGCAGTCTAGCTTATATACCTATTACATATGTTATGCCTTATGTTGGCTTACAATGCATTTACAAAGAATATTCAATGTTGGCCTTGACAATAATTACAAAATGATTTACTAAAATAAATCTTTCTTGATGTCGGCTTCCTTGAAGTACTGATGTTGGTGCTGGTGTCAGTGTCGATGTAGCCTTGAATGCTTCCAATGTCGGTATCTCCCAGTATATGCCTCCTAGTGCCGGTTTGTAACTTCCATCAAGCCGTGTTGCCTTCTATCTGATCTTGTTGCCATCAATGATAACAAAATGAAGCCAATGAGTGTCAATTGCCAACAGTTCCTTGCAAATACCAAAATATCCTCTTTACTGCACATTCATGATTTCCTTTAGGATTACTTTGATATCTTTAAACAATACTCAATGCATTCATAATATTTGGTCTAGTCTGAGTTAGATATAACAAGCCACCAATCATAGACTTATACCTTGTTGAATTTACTAGTGCAAATGTCTCTTTGATAGATAATTTTTCACTTGTCACCATAGGAGTACTTACCGGTTTGGAATTATCCATACCAAACTTCTTCAACAATTCCCTTAGAAAACTTTTGAAAGAAGTTAATGGTACTTTTATAGCTCTTATACCCAAAAAGATGGGGGCTGATTCAATGGATCTTTTCAGACCCATAAGCTTATGCAACTCTCTCTCTAAGATTATCTCTAAGGTCCTTACCTCTAGAATTCTCAACTTGCTTCCTTCCATTATTTTGCCTCAACAAAGTGGTTTTGTCCCGGGGAGGCAAATTTTGGACTCTATCATCTTTGTTCATGAAAATATCCATTCTCTGGCCTTTTCTAAAAATGAAGGTTTTTTTCTGAAGCTTGACCTTTCTAGAGCCTATGATAGAGTGGATTGGGATTTTATGATGGATGTTCTTTCAGCTTTTGGTTTTAATCCTAGGAGAGTTGGACTTATCAGGCAACTTGTTTCTTCAGCCACTTTCTCTATGCTAATGAATGGCTCCCCCTCCCCTTTCTTTAAAGCCTCAAGAGGTCTCAGGCAAGGGGACCCCCTATCTCCAGTGATCTTTATCATCATGGCGGAATGTTTGGGGAGATGTATTGGAAAGCTGGTTGAGAAAAGGGAGTTTTGTGGTTTGAAACCTTCTTCGGCAGATCAAATATGCTCTCATCAGCAGTTTGTTGATGATTCTATAATAATGGGAAAAGCCACTGTGAAGGATGCTAGAAGACTAAAAAAAGCTTTGGATATCTATGGAGAGGCTACTCGTCAGCTTATAAACTAGTCTAAAAGCTTTGTTTATTTTATCAACACCTCAGAGAGAAGGAGGATTAAAATTAGTAACATTCTGGGTGGCCAAATTGGTAGCTTGCCTGCCTCCTATTTGGAGCTCCCTTTAGGTCAGGATCCTCCAGATACCTTTTGGGGAGCCTTGGTGGATAAATTCCTTAAAAAACCATCTGGATGGAAGGGAGCTCTACTTAGTCAAGCAGGTAAGGTTCAAATGCTAAAAACCACTCTTCAAAGTATCCCTCTCTATGCCATCAGTCTGTTCAGGATTCCTACTAAGTATGCTGAGGCCATTGAAAAAATACAAAGATCCTTTTTATGGACAAGGGTCGAGGAGAAGAAGAGAATGAACTTAATTACTTGGGAGAAGGTCTATAAACCTAGGAATAAAGGCAATTTGGGCCTTAGAAGAATAAGAGACATAAATGAATACCTTATGGCTAAGCAGATTTGGAGAGGATATAGAAATCAAGGAGAGTGGAAAAAAATATGGGACAACAAATATAAAAGCCAATGTCCAAATCTTCAAAGTTTCCTCAAAGCGGAGATTATCCCAATTAGATCCAATATTTGGAAAAATATCTCTAGGACTAGAGACTTAATTATCAAAGGTACAAAATGGAAGTTGGGGAAAGGGAATCTTATTCAGTTTTGGGAGGATCCTTGGCTTATGGAGACCCCTTTAAATGAAAACCTTGAGTGGAACAGATATTAGAACCAATGCAAGGAAAGATTTGGAACCAAGGTGGAGGATTATTGGAAAGATGGACAGTGGAAAGACTTATCTCAAGTGGATCAGTCTTTGGGTAGTTTGAACAAAGTCATGAACTCAATGGTGAGGATTGAAGAAGAAGACCAGTTAATTTGGAAACTCACTGCTAGTGGTACTTTTACTGTGGCATCTCTTTATCATCAAAAATACAACAACATGGAAAGTCCTTTCTGGGCTAAAGAATGGATGAAAGGCCTTACCCCAAGATTAACATTTTCTTTTGGATAGCCCTCCAAGACAAAATTATAACAATAGAGAATATAAGAAAAAGAGGTATCAGTATACCAAGTTTCTGTACACTCTGTAAGCAAAATGAGGAGACAATAAATCATATGCTCTTTCATTGCCCCTTCTCAGCTGATGTTTGGGGAAGTTGTCTAGATCAATTCAATATCAGTTGGAGCTTCCCCAACTCTATTCAGGAGATTTTCAAGTCATGGCATCATCCTTCAAAAAATAGAACTACTATCTTGCTATGGAGAATTGCTTTACTACACATGTGCTAGGGTATATGGAAAGAGAGAAGTGACATGTTTTTCAAAGAAAAGTACACTAAAGCTAACATTGTGTTTGAAAAAATAAGAAGAAGCATAGTGGAAAATATGAATATTATAGGTGGTATTGATAATCCTAACACTAAGGAGGATCAATTTGTCTATAAAAAATGGAGATTAAAAGCTCAAGAGAGTACCCAGAGTAACCCTAGAGAGGGAGTGATATGGACCAGCCCACCTAGGGGATGGATGAAAATCAATTTTGATGGGGCCTCTAAGGGAACCCGGGGGTTGCAAGATGTGGAGTGGTCCTAAGGGATGAATGGGGAATATGTAAAATCATAAAATTTATTCCTATAGGAAAACAGACCAACCATGTTGCCGAAGCCATGGCGGCTTATCATGGGATTATCCTTGCCAAAGAAGCCAAATGCACTAAAGTTTGGTGTGAAGGAGACTCCTTAAACATTATCAATTGTTTAAATATGAAATTCCCGCCATCATGGTTTATTAGTAATGCTATTAAAGCAACAAGGAAAATCAGCGAAGAGTTTGAAATATGTGTTTTTACACATGTTTATAGGGAGGCCAACTCATGTGCTGATTGGGCAGCCAACCTGGCTTGCCAATCGGAAAACATCATCACTAATTGTGGTGAAAAGGAGATTGCAAGTGAAATGAAATCCTTACTCAATCAGGACCGAAGATATACAAGGCAACATGGTACTTTTAATCATTATTTCTAATGACCTTTCTGCCTTTTTTGATGCAGGGCTTGTTTGAAGATAATGAGCTATTAAATATGTGTCATATCATCATTATTTGGCACGGATTATGGGCACTCTTACAGAATAACCTCAGAAACCAAAGGAAAAGTTATCAAAATGAGAGAAGGCATTGCAAGGAAGGTGCTGGAAAAATGGGAGGAAACAAGAAGAGATTTGAACCTGCTTCATGCACTGAATGGAGAAAGAACGAAGAAGTCTAGAGTATCCTTCAGCAGGGGGGCTCAATGTTTTCATGGAACGACTGAATGTGAAGGACCCCACAATTACCAGCTACTTCATGAAGAACTAGAAAAATGGAAAAGTTCTGATTGGATCACATATGATGAATATAGATGAAGAGGTTATCTCTAAGGCCACAGGGATGACTACCGAGGGTATGAAATTTTACTGGGATAGAGGGATATCAGATAAGGCCATAGATAAGTTTCCTGTTACGGATGGTGAGAAGAAAGATGATCAAAATTTACAACTCCTACCACTCCCCGAAGAGAATTTGTAGGCCATGGAGGTTTCTCTTATTTGCTTCTATTGAATATATTACCTTAGACGATAGGTTTACCAGGGCTTATGGGCATCACTTCATCCTTCTTAACCATTTTCGTCATGGTGAAAGGGTTAGCCTTCCCTATTACGTGGCTTGTTCAATGGATCATACTATAAAGGAGATCCAGAAGGACCCTAAAGGTGATCATGCCCTCCACCAGGGGCTCATGGTCCTGGTTTACAAAATGCTAAAGGGGAAGTGCATTGAAAAGCCTGTTAAAGGCAAAAATGCTAGAGATGAGACTACGGAAAGTAAGGATAGTGGTTTCAAATTTGATTCTAAGACCGAGGGAGAGTCAGAAGAAACTAGAAAAAAAGGGAGGATTAGGGCTAAGAAGAGGAGGATTATTGTGGAATCTAAAATGTTGGACTCTGAAACTGATTCCCTTGAGGAAAAACTTGTTAAAAAGAGGAAATGGAAAGCCTCTAGAAAGAAGGCTCAGAAAAAGAACACTAAAAAGGGCAGCAATTCTGATCTCAATTATGTTCTGGTTGAGTCTGAGGAGGAGGATGATGATAATAAGAGGATTGATAGTCAAGACAAAGAAGGGGAAGGTAACCCAGTTAAGGATAATTTGGAAATCGTGGAGACCATGAATAACATTAGACTACATAATGAGGAAAAAGGGGGTCAAAGTGATAGTGGTGACAAAGATACCATTAAGGCCTTCTGTGAGACCATCACTACTCTGGTGAAGGATATTAATAGCTTGAAAATAGATACACAGGCCATGGCAAGAATTACAATTGGTGACAAGCCCTTAGTGGAGCATGTTAAAGAGTTAGTGGTCGTTCTACATAATGTGCAAGCTATTGAATGTATGGTTGGAAAAATCTTAGCCATGAAGAAAAAGGTCAATGAGATGGGAGATACAAAGGAAATGGACAACAAACTAAAAGATTTTGGTAGCAGAATTGACAAGCTGGAGCACAATGTCAAGCAGATTGCTGATCAAAATTTCCAAATTCTTAAATCTTCGGTGGACAACATGAACATCTTTATCAATAGGTACAAGAACAATGCAGAGCAGGAAGGTGATAAAGAGCAGGTGAACAAGAAGGGTCATGAAAGGAGGACTAGAGCCAACACAAAGAATAAGGTCGACATCGAAGGTCGTGAGCTAGAGGATATGAAGACCTTGGCAAACAACATGAAACAAATGGTTGTTCACGCTGAGGAGATCCTAAATAGTATTTAGTTCCAATTGTTGTCCTTGGTTTTGTCTCTTTGCTGTCTTTTTCTTTCATGTTGCTATTTGTTCCGAGTTTTATGTAATTACGTAATGATGTTTTAAGCTGGGCCCATCCGGTGGGTTCATTTTGACTTTTTGAAGTGATCAGGCACTTTTTTATGCTTTTATGTTCTCCTAGCTTGTAAAAGGTTCGGGTACCTTTCAAATACCTATTTTTACTTAATCAAAACAATTCCCTTAGATACTTAGTTTGACAGAAAAAAATGCCTTTGTCAGTTTGAGTAATCTACAAACCTAAGAAAAATCTCATCTCACCAATCATAGACATTTCAAATTCATTCTTCATATTATTAGAGAATTCCATGCACAATTTATCTTCACCTCCAAAAATGATATCATCAACAAATACTTCAATAATCAGAATATCATCATCAGTGATCTTGTAATATAAATTAATGTCAGCACTGCCTTTAGTAAAACCAAGCTTCAAAAGATATTTATCCAACCTTGCATACCAAGCTCTAGGAGCTTGTTTCAATCCATATAATGCTTTCCTTAACCTACAAACCATATCTTTGTCATCTGTCAGTGAAAATCCATCAAGTTGCTCAATGTATACTTCTTCCTCAAGTTCACCATTCAAAAATGCACATTTAACATCCATTTGATAGACCTTATAGTTCTTGTATGTTGCATAGGTAAGAAATAGTCTAACAACTTCAATTCTAGCTACTGATGCAAATGTTTCACTATAATCAATTTCTTCCATTTGAGAATATCTTTTACAAACCAATCTAGCCTTGTTTCTTACAACTTGACCATCCTCATTTAGTTTATTTCTAAGAACTCATTTAGTTCCAATAACATTCTTATTTTTTACGTCGGGGAACTAAAGTCCAAGTTTGATTCTTCTCTATCTGATCTAATTCATCTGCCATATCCTTTAACCAATGTTTATCTTTACAAACTTCAATAACAATGTCGGTTCAATTTGAGAAATAAGACATACCTCTTCATTTGCCAGTCTTTTTCTTGTCATAACTCCCTTGTTCCTATCTCAAATGATTTGATCTTCAGAATGATTTAATCTTACATACCTTGGTGTCTTTTGAACTTCAAGTTCATTGTTCTGATCATCAGTCACAATTGAATTTTCTCATTGTATCAGTGTAACTGTCTCAGTGTCTTGTACCGATTGAGGCATTGTTGGTTCAGTTATGATTATTTCCACTACCAATTCTCTATCATATGACATAGATTGATCTCTATATTGCTCATCCACTTTCCCATTTGCTCTCTCCATAATTTTATGCAATCTTTTGTTATAACATCTATATGCTTTTCTCTGAATTGAATATCTAAGAAATATCCCTTCATCACATCTAGGATCAAACTTCCCAATTGAATCATCCCTTTTGATATAACATTTACTTCCAAAAATTCTAAAATATTTAACAGTAGGTGTATGTCCAAACCATAATTCATAAGGAGTCTTACCGGTTTCACCTTTGATATGAACTCTGTTGAATGTGTGGACTGCTATACTCATTGCTTCTCTCCAGTAGATGTGAGGCAATTTAGCTTCCATCGTCATGGTTCTTGTTGCATCCAAAATGGTCCTATTATTCCTTTCCACTACTTCATTTTGTTGAGGAGTCTAGGGTGCAGATAAATGTCTCCTAATTCCATTTATGTCACAAAAATTGTTAATTTCATGAGATGTGAACTCACTACCTTGATTTTATCTCAGACATTTGATTTTCAATCCAGTTTATGTTTCCACCTTTGCTTTGAAGATCTTGAATTCCTTAAAAGCTTCAAACTTCTCCCTTATAAAAGTCACCCACCTCATTCTAGAATAATCATCAATTATTAGCATGAAGTACCTATCACCTTAAAAGCTTCTGGTCCTTGCTGGACCACATAAGTCAGTATGAATCAAATCAAGAACATCATTAGATTTATCATGTATGTTCTTAAAATAAGTTCTAACTTGCTTTCCCAATTGACATTCCTTACATACCAGATTATGAGGCTTTATAATCTTAGGTATATCTCTAACTCCCTTTGTTGAACCAATCTTAACAATACAATCAAAATTAATATGACACAACCTCTTATGCCATAACCAAATATCATCAATATGATCAATCAAACATGTCTTATTACTAGTGTACAAGTGAAAGATATTACCTCCAATCTGAGTACTGGTTTCAATCTCCAAACCAGTTCTGTTAATAATTTTGCATTTTCCATCTTTGAACTGAAGTTGGAATCCCTTATCCACCAATTGACCAACACTTAAAATATTATCCTTTAAACCTTCTACATAATAGACATTATCAGTATTATGCATGTCATCTAGTGAAATAATACCTCTACCTTTGATCATACATGCTTTGTCATCCCCAAATCTGACTTGACCACCATTGTATTCTTGTAGGGACAAAAATTTTCTTTTATCTCCAATCATATGCTGTGATCATCCACTATCAATTACCCATTCATCCTTGTCTTCAACTTTTGTTGCCAAGGCCTTTTCTTCATTCTTGATAGCTGGTTCTGGTTCATCTTCCTTTAAAGCATAGAACACCCATTCTTTTCCATTTCTAAATCCACTAGCAAAGTCTCATGTTGTTTCATCCTCAGAGTCATCACTTACTCCTTCCTCATCCTCTATGTAGCATAGTTTGTTTTTCTTGAATCTATATTTGTTCTGATTAGGCTTAAATGATTTCTTAACTTTTTCTTAAAATCTTGCATTCCTTCTAGGACATCTAGATGCAAAGTGACCAATCTTATTACATGAAAAACATTTACAAGGTGCTTTTCCTTCATACTTACTTCCTGTCGGTCCTTTAGGTACTCTTCTAGCAAATAAGGCTTCAAGTTGCTCAAATTCATCTTCCTCTTTCCTCATATCTTCCAATTCTTTTGCATATAGAGCTTTCCAATCACTCTTTCTAGTAGATGATGATGCATGAAAAGCAAGTTCAGACTTTGCAGCTCCAGAGGGTCCAAATTCTTCAAGCTCAAAAGCAGATAATTTCCCAATCAGAATGTCTTTGTTAACTGAAGTGTTTGCCATTGTTCTAAATTCATTAATTACAGTAGCCTTCATCTTGTAAGTCAGTGGTAAGGCTCTCAAAACTTTAGAAACTATTTCATCTTCACTCAAAGATCCTCCACAACATTGAATTCCCACGACAATCTCATTTACTCTTTCTATAAATGTAGCAATTTTTTCATCATCTTCCATCTTCAAGTTCTCATATCTTACCCAGTAACCATCAAGTTTAGCAATTTTGACAGTAGGGTCACCTTTATTCAGAGTTTGTGATTTATCCCATATAACCTTTACAGATGATTTATGAGTCAATCCCATGATTTTCTGATCAATGAGTGCACATGGGAGGGCTTCTCTAGCTTTGCAATCATTTTCAATATTTTTGTCCAAGTCTACAGGAGTAGGATTGCCAGATGTCAAATCATAAGGTGTATATCCTTTCTCAGTAATCTCCCAAATATCCTTGCCAAGACATCTAAGATGAGTCTCCTCAGATTTTCCATATCCCAAGTTTGTTCCATCAAGCTTAGGGATTTCTCTTCTAAAAAATAGTTGCCAGTGGATTTGAAGTATTAGTTTCCATAGGATCTACCTCAAGCGGTTAAGCTTCTGCAAAAGAGGACCAAATCTATGATACCAATTATTAGAACAACCAATGGACAACTAAGAGGGGGGTGAATCAGTTGTCAATAGATTATATTAATCAAACCACTTTATAACCTTTAATCAAAGCACATAAACAATGAATACCGGAATAGCAGAAATAGATATCAGTAAGCAATAAAACTTAAGAATGAAACAAATAATTAACACAATGCAACCATACCACATAACACCATGATTTGTACATGGAAAACCCAGTAAAGGGAAAAACCATGGTGGGAAGCCTACCCATAGTCAAATAATACTTCTACAGAAAGTATGTGATACAATAAGGGGCCTGCACATGCAGGAAGGCACATTGCCTAGAGTGTACTGCTCATTACAAAGGAGTTTCACTGACTATAGAGAGGTTATAACCACCTCAATATAATTGGACAACAATCTAGAAGCATGAGCTGCCAGTGATAGCATCTACCATGCCTAATCACAGTCTTGATTAAGCTCAATATCGAAGGCCTTTGACCTCTTACATAAACCCAATTCGATCACCTAGGATCGACCAAATATCCTTCGCATGTGTTTTTTCATTCCATGACCACGACCATAATCTACAATGAGATCTTACATCAATTTATATAAACCCTAAGGCCTAAACCAATTAGGTCAACCACCTATAAGATATTACAATAAGGTCATTACATACATCCATATTACAATGATATGCCATGTCGTCTTTAGATGAAAACAGCATTAACCAATCCATAAATCATCTTGGTAACATGTAGAGAACACATTACATGATACCGGTCCATAACCTAGATAGGTACCAGACCTAATTTAGGTCCACCATGCCAAGGCGATGTCTCCAATCAGTCAAGGCACGATCAAGGATCACCTTCTACATCCTGAATTCCATCTAGAAGCCGCACCAACACCACTTATGTATCCTGTCAAAGATTCTTAATAAAAGCTCTACCGGTAAAACCTTAAACCCTTACTGGTATAGGCTTACTGGAGTGTATGATAGCATTTTATTATCAATTTAATACCAACTAACCAAAAAATACTCTAGAAACATCAAACCAAACATATTCCATTGATCCAAACATGTCAATAGTATCCAACTGATAGTCCCTTCTGTCAGTAACACTAGTTCTTCTACCGGTAACCAAAATATGTCTATGCTAACCAATCATAATAGCTAGTGTTGATAGCAATGGCAAGACATCAATGCAACACATAATCAATTCCTTCATATTTCTAACAAGAACTATGATTCTTTATCAAATAATAAAACAATCTTATGAATAATATAAAAAAAAGAGAATAAAAAGAGCAAAATTTTTGGATACTTAATTTTTTTAGGAATTGACATTTGAATGAAATCACTGGTTCCTTGACTTATAATGAATGACTTTTCAGCAGACCACAAGATGTACTGTTGTTTATCGATCCTATATTTTTACAGTCTTGTATGTGTTTTTTTAATTTTTTTATTTCCCAACCATTACAAATGAAAAAATATGAAGATGGATAAAGGATCTAATCCTGTGGTGTGTTGAATGGTAGGTAAAGGTGTTATTCTAACATTGAACTCCAATATTTGTTTTTCTAAGTAATTGTATTGTGTTTGCACACGTAGACATCTTGTACAATTGGGATGAAACAAGTATCTTCGAAGAGGAAGATTTGGTACCAAACTGATGCTAAGAAGGGATGATCATTTTAAATGTCATAATGAATAAATGATATTTTAGTCCTTTGTTTTCATATTTCCATGAGAAATAAAACATTTAGAGATGTCACCCATAAAAAAATGACAATCAAATTCTTCGTGGGCAATTTATATTATTATATGCAACCAAATGTTCCCATCAAACACTACTGTGAATAGAGCCTTCAAATATTGTAAAAGACCTTTTAGAACTTAAATTTTTTTTTACACCCAACCTCATTACTCAAACTCAATATTGGCACAAGTAGTACTTGCCTTCTATTCATGTTCCATAAGGAGCATTTGTTGGTGGATCATCTTCTACCTATTCTAGTTGAAGACACAGAGACATTTGAATGATAGCTATGAAATAAAACACTTTCAAACGAGCCTACGTAATGCAGTATGATTTTGCTTATGCCTAACAACTCTTAGAGTATTTGTTGGCTTGATGATGTTGTTTTGGTATAAAGAGTTGATTGGTGACTTGTATTATGTTTTCATTGATGGAAACTATGTTTTTATAGTCACATAAGTCTTTTAAGCCAACTGGTAAAGCTTAACCGATAGAGAAGACAGTTTAATAGTGAACCGGAAAATAGGTCCTCAACTGGTAAATAGGGACTGAGTTGCATTCAAGCAACCGATACAGATGATTGATGAAGAGTTGGATGATGTGGTTTTATAGGAGTGATGGAGACAAGTATTTGGTGTTATATTCTTGACCACATTAGTAGATTCAAGAGAATGATCATAATTTGATGTACAAAGCAGGCTATCTGGAAGAACACTTAACCAATAGTGATAAAGTCACTAAAATTGGTAAATCGGTATAGTTTTGTTTTTTATTTTTTTATTTGTTATGTCGGTGGATGACATAAGTTCAGCGTGTACTGTAAGTTTGTCTAGATTCATTGAACCTAGGAAATTGTTCCAAGGTTATGAGCTAACTAAGTTGATGTTGTAGACATCTAAAAATTGCCTTATTTTAGGGTTCTTGTGTCGCATTAACATTTCTTCTTTATTGTGCACTTGGTCTTTATCATTTGTGAGCATCGAGTCCTTCTTCTACATTTCTCATTTTTCTCGCTTTCGAATTAGGTCTTGTCGATAGCAATCTTCAGTCATGATTTTGGTCGATCCTTGTCCTTGTCAATCTTGTCATTTTGCAATCAATTCGTCATCGATCCTTGTCCTCTTCAATCATGTCAATTTGGATCGATTAGTCATTGTTCCTCATCAATTAGCACCTATCAATTTGATCTCCTTGTCAATCTTGGTCAATTTGTCATTGATTTTTGTCAATCAATCTCAATCATTTATCAACATTGGTCCTTTGTCAATCAGAATCATGATCGAACCTACATTAATTTCTTGTTGTCTTGACCTAATTCCTTGTCCTCTTATTTCTAGGGTTTTATGATTTGTTCATTTAATCCTTTTCTTCTTCTTTGTGGGTTAAATAAATCTATTTATTTAGTCCTAGGTCTCTTTTCATGAATTAATTAATGGATGAAAACCTATTAATTAATTTACCTAATTTCTATTTCATCTTTTTCCTCAATTTTCTAATTTGCTAATTTCTCCTAATTCCTATTTTCTATTTCTCCTATTTTCTTTAATTTTCCTAATATTTCCCCTAATTTCATTCCCTCATTTTCTCCTATGTTTATGCTTCCACTTGCCATAATTTATCATAATTTGTCATGCATTTTGCATAGCAACTTGTCATAATTTGTCATAATTTGTCATACTCCTTGCATAGAAAATTATCATTTGTCATAATTTTGCCATTCTTGATTTGAATTTCCTTTCAAATCTCTTCATGCTAATCTTGTCCTCTCTCCAATTTGTCTATAAATTGGATGATTTTCTTCAATGAAAGGAGGAATCAATCACATTTTCAGAATCAATCACATTTTCAATCAATCAACCACGCTTCTGGTATCCTTATGCTCCAATTTTCATCTTGTCATCTTGCTTGCTTTCATACTTTGCTCTTGCACTTGTAGGTGAGATCCACAAACAAGATAATTTGAAGGAGAAAGAAGGACAATGGAGGTCAATTGAAAGAGACATTGGTGATGATTTTTCATTTATTTTGAATGTCTTATTTTCAATTCTTCTATTGATTGTAATAGGATTTTATTTCATTGCAATTTAGCTTTGATGTTTTCCATTTTCCTATCTACAGATGTCTATAAAAAGTGTGATGAGTTATGAATGCATGTATGAGATCGAAGGCGAATATTGAGATTTTGATTGTGCGGTGATTAGTGAAGCTCTGTATTGATGTATTGTTAAAGTTTTGGAGGAAGTGAAGTGGATCTTATCAGACACATAAGTGTTATATGAAGATCATTGAATTGTTGTTACCCTAACAGTTAAAGCAGCAAAATCCCTTAACCGGGTAGGTCCTGATAGGCCTTAATCTGTAAATCCCCTAACATGATAGCTCAACATCTAAGTTTAAATCCTCTTGCGAGGTTTCTCCTAACAGGGAAAATCTCCTAATAGGGCTCATCATGGTAATCCCTTCATTGGGTGACTCCTAATAGGGCATATTTGTAAGACCTTAACCGGTTAGAGATTACTATTCTACAAATAGTGAATCTTGTGGGTACTAACTCCCACCGTGGTTTTTTCCTTTTGGGTTTCCACATACAAATCATTGTGTTATGGCTAGCATGTTTTAGGTAGTGTTTTCTTATGTGATTATTTTTCTTGCATGCCTATTGATTTTAAAGTTGTTAAGAGGTGTAATCAAATTCTTAAGGTTTTTGCTTGCACTGATTCACCCCCCTTCTCAGTGCCTTATACATTTATCAATTGGTATCAGAACCTAATTCCCTTAATTCTTAACCACTTGGGAAAGATCCCTAGGGCTATCATGGGGGATATGAGTTATATAGAGATGTCTAATATAAATGCAAAAACTAAGGAAGCTCTAGAAACATTGAGAGGCAAGTATAAAGCTTCTCTTGCTAAGATAAAAAAGCTAACTGAACAATTGTTGGAGGTTTTTGAGAGTAGCTCTTCTGATCAAGCAAACATAGATACATTGGTTGATGAAGTGGAGAAACTGAATGATGAGAAGGCTAACTTGAGGAGAGAGATAGAAGCCCTAACCATCAAAATGAGTCAAGAACTTGAAGCAAGGAGGTTAGTAGAAGACAAGATCAAAGAGAAAGAACATGAGATCTTTAAGTTGAATCAGGAAATCAGTACCATGTATGCTCATTGGCATGAGGAAAAAGAAGAATAAGAAGAAGAAGAAGAAGAAGAAGAAGAAGAAGAAGAAGAAGAAATAAAGGCAGAACTGGATATGGCAATGTCTCTTAGAGAGACTCTTATGAAAATGAATGAAGATTTTACACAGGAACTTGTTGATGCTAACAAAAAAATTGGTAAGTTTAACAAAAGTTCTACCATGCTTGATGAACAGATTCAATCACAAAGGATGAATGGTGACACAACTATATTGGGTTATACTACATTTGAGAAAGATGAGTCTTTTAGTACAAAGGAAAACATGGAAGAAGGTATATCTGCACCTAAAATTCACAAACTCACTGGTAAGAAACCTTATAAACCTGTATGTTTCAATTGTCATAAGCCAAGACATACTACTAATATTTGTAAAAGCAGACCTAATGTTACTAATGGTTATAGACCTAATACATATCAAGGATATAATCCTAGAACCTTTAATGGATATTGTTACACTTGCAACATGCATGGGCATAGAGCTGTTGAGTGCAGGTATGGAGCAAATAATCTGGCACCTCACATGAGTCGAAAGTCTAGTGGTGGTTGGAAAAGAACCTTTAATCACTGAAGAAGTCCTAATTGGCAGAGACCCTATGATAACCCATCTAGCCCTTATGAGATGGAATAGAGGATGAATGTGGTTTGTACAATCTATCATAACTACGGTCATGTAGCTATGAACTGCACAAGAAGGACTAGTAGTATGTTAGAAGATGTTTTAGGGTTGTACCGGTAATAGCATTTAACGTGGTAGATAATGGGCAAATAAAAAGAACCTTGTGAATGTTATTTGTCACTTTGGATTCTTGTGAGCACTCAAAGAACAAAAAGAGCAGAGAAAAGTTTATGTTTGCAGCATCTAATTGGATTGACATAGATTTGAGAAGATTTAAGGTGATCCATGATCGAGAATTGGCGAGTGAACATTGTTGGTGTCAAAACCCTAGTTGTGAAAGTGGTAAAAGGTATTTATCCGGCAAATCCTATTTTTTGTATCTAAACTCTGAATCTTTTGAGAATGGATACCCTACATCTAGTATATGTTACCAACAAACCTCATCCTAAATTTAAAAGGCACCTGTTTAAGTTTGTTGAAACTGATCCTGCTGGAGCCCTATCTGAAGTTCCCTATGGAGTGTTACATGTAGAAGATGTTAGATCTTTTTATCATTGCAAATTGGAGGATCTTGGTATTTCTGTAATCTTTGACCAATAAAAATTACTATGTGATGAGAACGGAGTGTTGAAGCAATAGTTTAAGAAGGTTACCGAGAAAAAATTTCACCATACACTAAATTCCATTGATTATTTTGATAGTGAACATGTCAAATATGTTCTTAGCAGGATTCATGACCAATTTATGTGGCTCGATAGACCACATAAAACTACAAAAGAAGCTATTCATGTAGCAACCAGATTTTATGCCACCAGTGAGCTTCCAGTATTGAGCTTTGTTCCTAAGAATGATGTTGAAATGTTGACTAATTCAAGATGGGATGGAAGAGAAAAAACAGTGAATAATATTAACGATCTAGCCAAGCAATCCATGCTATTTTCTAGATCACTCACTTGTTGATTACTCACATCTTCGACAAGTCTGAAGCCCTTAACCGGGTAGGCCCAAAAAGCCTTTTGTAAATCCTCTTACAAGGTAGTTCACATCTGTGGATCTAAAATCCTCTAGCACGGTAGTCCTTAATCAGACTTATCTCCTAATAGAGATTGAGATTCCTAATAGGATCTATTCTGGTAGAGAACATTGTATGACCTTAACTAGTCTGACCTTAACTAGTCTGGTTCCTATTCTGCAGATAGTTACTTGTGAGTTTCATCTCACCGTGGTTTTTTCCATTTGGGTTTCCACGTCAAAATATCTTGTGTTATGGTGTTTGTGCTTCTGTGGGTGAATGCATTATTTTCTATTTGGTTTGCATGTGTGCTAACCGGTTTGTTTGCTAAACTACTTTACCAGTTTACTGTTACAATAGTAAAGTGTTTAAGTACAGTAATTTTTGGAATACTAATTCGCCCCCCCTCTTAGTATTCATCAATTGGTATTAGAGCCAACCTTTCTATAAGTTTAAACAATTGGAAAGAGATATGGGGGAATACACTATGAGGGAACTTACTCATCGGATCACTCAGTCTGAGTAAGCCTATGATGAACTTATGGTCAAATATAAGGCCTCTCAGGCAAAAAGGAGAGAACATGCTGAAAAACTGATGGAGCTAACTGAAAATAGTTCCTCTGATGAAGCGGATATGGAAGACCTAATTCAAGAAGTAGAAAATTTGAATGAATCCAATTCCAACCTAAGAAAGGAGTTGGAAGGACTGACTATCTGAATGTGTCATGAGCTTGAGAACCAAAGGAAAGATGAAGACCTGGTAAAAGACAGAGATCATGAGATCTCCAAGTTAAAACAAGAAATCAGTGCCCTGACTGCTCAACTCCATGCGAGCAAGGTGGAAAAGGAAGACATGCAAGGAGTACTGAACATAGACATCTCTGAGAATGCAAACTTGATGGAAACAAATGTTGCTATTTCCAAAGTACTGTTAAGATAGAGAAAAAGCTTGAATCAGCCAAACCTGTCAAGAATGTTGATGGACTTGGTTACTCCGGTCATGAGGAAGGTGAGACCTCTGGTGCAAATGTTGAAGCATCAAAGAAGCAACCGACATTCAAAGGTAAAGGTAAACAAAAGTTCAAACGTATTTTCTTTAACTATCTTAAAGAAGGACGTACTGTTAATGTGTGTAGGAGCAAAGCCTACAATAATTTTCCTTACTTTATAAACAATGTACCTAGATCCAATAAGTTCAATGGTAATTGTTATGCATCCAACATGTTTGGGCATAAAGCATCTAAATGCAGGTCTGTTATGAAAAACACTGGAAGATATCCTCAGAGGACTCAAGGAGTTGGTTTGGAACCTTTTGTGAACCAGAATCCCAACCGGTTTAATACCTTTAATCATCAGTCAGGTAGCGGTGGCTATCAAGCGGCAACCAGATGGAGAGCAATCTATGTGATTTTTCATTGTCATGGTCACACTATTGCAACATGCAGGAGGAAGAATGGTAACATGAATAATGGACCATGAAGAGCACCTAGAATGGTCTACTATCATTGCAACAAACCAGGTCATATTTCTAGATTCTGTAGAACAAGAAAGAACATATCAGATGACATACCGGTCACTATGGAAGGAAAGATTGATATTGAAACTGTTCAAGCAGATATGAACAAAACCTGGAAAAAGAAACCAGCGGTGTTGCATGAAGAACTGGTTTCTGCACCTAGTGTGGAAATCACGAAACCAGCAAACTAAGCATCAGAAAAGCTTAGGGGGAGAAACCGTTGAAATACTTTGAACCCCTGGTTCACACCGGTAAAAGACCTTAACTGGTATGTGATACCTGTCCATTGACAGAAGACCATAAATGGTAAAAGGCAAACTAGGGTTTACGCCCTAATAGTGGAGCATTTATTATGGTAGGTAGAGAGCTTGTTTAAAAGGAATTTTCAAATCATTTCTCACTTATCATTTTTCGAGCGAAGAAGTTTTTCAAGTGCAAAGTGAAGAAAAGCAATCTACACGATGATTCAAGGAGTCTATCAAAAACCTGAAGAAGAATCTAAAGCTAACATCTGCTGAAGGAGAGTAGAACGCAAAGCGGTATCTCTGCAACCGAAGGAGTGTGAAGTGTAGTTCAAATTTTGAAGCCCTAAATTTCAATCTACAAAAATTTTCTTGAAAATTCTCTATTTATCATAGCTTCTGCATCACATGATATCTCTAGTACACCCGTTGATTCTATGGACTTCATTAAATGAAAGTTGAAATACAATGCCCTGTCTCAAGTACCTGCTGGTGTTATAGTAGAAGAAGGCATTTCCAATTACATAGACTGCAAAATCAAAGACCAGAAAATTAAACCAAAATACTAGAGCATATTTTGAAGAAAAATTTTGTAGATTGAACCTAGGGTCTCTTGTGATCCATTCCCAGCTGAGCTTATTTTGCAGAAAGGATAAGAAGATTAAACCAGAATTCAGCATTCTAGAAAAGAAGAAACTTCACAATGCAGTTTACTTTCTTGAAGAATTTTTGGATGATCACATTCGCATTATTCTAAGCAGGGTACACGATGATAAGATGTACCTATAGTGGATGCATGATATCACACCGAAAGCGATTCATGTTGTCATCAGTTTCTGTAACACAAGGGAAGTACCAGCCCTAAGGAAGGTCAACAAGACCGAAATGTCCAAGCTCACCGGTTTAGTGAGCGACTCATGTGGAATGACCGTCAACTCAATCAAGGACGATCTAGTCAAGTATGTCTGCATGGTGATAGGTTACCAGATGTTCTCTGCTAGCAGAATTAATTATGTCTCTACTGCAGCGGTAAATGCCGCTTATAGGATGATCAAGGAAGATGCATCATTTGATCTGTGCACTTGTTTGCAAAGACAACTTATGTTGAATCTTAAGTCGATCAAATAGGACAATGCACTGAGATTTAAGTTTGGACAACTACTGGTTGGTTTGTTCTTTTATTTCCAAGGCTACTTTCTAGGAGTAGGTGACATTCAGTGGTCTGTCGACCAACTGGTGACAAAACAAATCAAGGAAAGTCTACAAGCGGTTGGAACCGTGTATCCAGAAGCACTGAACAAATACTTTGCTGAGTTCAAACACAATATGAGCCAAAGGATAAGAATATCTGGTGACATAGTCAAAAAGTATGAGGAAGACATCTGCTTCACCATCAAAGTGGATGAATACATAATGGAGTCCATTGAGCCTAGGCAGGAAGAAGTGGAGCCTATGGGCTATGAGGTAATGTATGATATGCTGGATGGGTATGTATCTACCCTAATCACCTCACCCCTTGATCCTAAGGCAAAGAGAACCAACACCTATCTAGAAATGGTTACACTAGTTGAAGAACCCTCAGAAAAGAAAGGAAAGGTAGTGCCTTCAGTATCGGCACCGGTTACTACAGCCAGTCCAAAAGTGACCAAGCGGTTACCAGCTAAGAAGAAACTGGAAGCTGCACCTGCCAAAGTCTTTGAAAGGAAGTGGAAGACAAAAAGAAGTACACCGGACTCAGAAGAAACTGTGTCAGAAGAACCGCCTAAGAAGATGACTAGGCAAACGAAGAAAAAGACAAAGAATGAACCGGCAACATCTACATGGGTAAATATTGATATTTCTTCTTACAAACCTTTGACAAATTGTCAAAGAACTATAAAGAATATTAGGAGAAAATTGCTAAATGATTTAATTGATTGTTTTGATGACTTCAATGATAATGAAAAGGAAGAAGTTTAACAAGAAATCATTAAGTATTTATGTGTAAATGACCGGTCGCCTTCAGAAATTAGATCTGAGACATTGGATTCTTTGTATAATTCTTTAGATAACAAATGCCACATTGCCATAGAAAAGGAACAAGAAATGAGGGAGGAAATATTTGCTTAATATTTTCCTGATGTATCAAATTCAGAACTTTTTGAAGTTATGAATAAATACAAAGGCCTCTTCTTCATGAGAAGAAGAAGACTCTTGTTACTAGAAGGAAAGGTTCATGAAGTGATAAAAGATACACATACTCATGCTCAAGAAGCTCTAAAGATGCACCAAGTGGCTGAAGCCAACAAGAAAGCTGAGCAAGAATCGGAAACTGTCAAACCAGATGAAGTGTATAATAGTGAAGGAGAACCGGTCACAGAAAAAATGGACCCCATTGATGTTGATGCCTTAGATGGTGAAAATGTTACTCAAGGTACACCATCAGAAGGAACAGGATAGGAGAAGTAGGCAGAAGAAGAAAAGAAGAAATAGGAAGCAAAAAAAAAGAAATAGGTAGATGAAGAAGACAAGAGAAAAGAGGAGAAAAAGAAGAAAGAGGAAGAGGATAAGAGAAAAGAAGAGGAAAAGAAGAAAGAGGAAGAGGATAAGAGAAAGGAGGAGGAGAAGAAGAGAAGAGAAGAGGAAAACAAGAAACAAGAAGAAGAGAAGAAGAAGGAAGAGGACAAGAAAGAAGAGGAGAAGCAGAAAGAGGAAGAGAAGAAATAGGATGAGGAGAAGAGAAAGAAGGAAGAGGAGAAGAAGAAGAATGAAGAAGAGAAGAAGCAAAAAGATGAAGAGAAGAGACAAGAAGAAGAGAAAAGAAAGAAAGAAGAAGAGGAGCAGAGGAAGACTCAAGAAGAGAAGCAAAAAGCCAAGGACAAGGAAGCAGCGGCAAAGAGCACACAGGTGGAGACCCCGATGGCAATCGGTAGTTAGGCTAAATTGGCTAACATTACCATCCTATTTACCTCCAGTCTGCAAATGGATTGGAGCTGCTGGAGAGCATTAAGCTTGCTCAAGAGAGATTGGATGTGTAGAAGTATAAAAATGACCATATTCCTAAATGAATATTTTATGTTCATTTCTCTATTTAATTAAATCCAATTTAATTGAATCACCCACATTCCTCTATTTAAATTAAGTAAATTACTCAATTTATTTAAATTAAATTCACTAGGCCTCTTTTTTAGATTTAATGAATAAATCATTTTATTCAATTAAATCCCTTCTATCCACTTTTAATTAAATTTAAATTTAATTAAATAGTTTATCCTAAATTGAATAAATTTAATTTATTTGATTTCCCCAAATTACAACCAAATTGAATTAAATTCATTTTATTCAATTAAATCCTATTATCCCTTCATCCACTTGCAAAATCCTACATCTCCCACCTGCTTCCTAAACCCTATTCCTAACCCCTTCTAGACTCTTCTAATCACTTCTAAATTAACCTAACCCATTTCCTAAACTTTGTCACATCCCTAAGAAAGGGGAAGTCACTTCTCAAAACCTCAAAGTCTTTGAAAACCCTTAAAGGCTTCAACCACTTAACTTTGAAAGTCTCCCAAACCATTAATGGCTAACTCAACCATCTAGCATGATTAAAGAATTTCCCTAAACTCAACCTCCATGTAACCCAAGGGTCTCATCAAGCATTTATTGCTTTGACCATGGTTATCCTTAATCTTTTGCACAAGAGTTTATCCTTTGGGTAAAATCTTTAACTTAACCTTAACCCTTAACCCCTAGGGTAACCATGAGGTCTTCTCAAGAATTTAATGCTTCTTACATCTCCTCTCAACCAACCTTACGTTGACAATTGTCACCATTTCATTGGTTCCAATTGTAAACATGGATTGACAACTTTCAAACTTGGCCCTTGATTAACTCTTTCAATCCTGACCATCCATTGCCCTATTTTTGCTATAAATAGAGCTCTCATTCCTCCATTTTGATCATCCAAGTCTTTAGCATCACACTTATACTCAAATCTATGCAAGCTTAAATATCTCATTTTATGTTCATCATTTAGCCTCTCTTTTAAATAGGAATTAATCTAAATATGCATGTTTAGAGTATTTTCCTTATCATTTAGCTTAATCATAGACTAATATAGCATGCTAGGATAGTCTTGTTACTAATCTTGTCATCTTATAAACTAGTTTATTGCATTTATAGGATCATGTATAACTTAGGATGCATTTCTTCTTAAAATCAACCAAAGCATCCCTCGTTCTTGCATTTGTCATCCCTAAACCACTTTGCTCAGTGATCTGAGAGTAGAGAAATTGGTTTGAGGAACCTTGTGAGATAGAGAACCATGGAACCAACCTTGGGAAGCTGAGCCATACTTCATGACTCCATAGCTTGCACCAAGAAGTCTTGTGGGTGTGTGAGCAAGGCTCCTTAGGCTTCATTTTCCACATTTTAAGTTATATCAACCCGCTTTTCCCGCATACATTTCTGGTGCCCACCATGGGGCCTGACCCCATATATCAAATCGGTTTTTAAATTTAACCACTTTTGCAGGTCCGCGAGAAACAAGAATCAACGCATGGGAAACATTTCCTAGTGCATCCGGTTAACAGTCTAGTGCATTCTGCTTTTTGTTCAATGTGTGGGGTTCATCATCTAGTGTGTGGCATCCTTAGCTTAGCGCATCGTCCTCACTAACACATTCCTGTAGGTCTCGGTGCGGGAGGAAAACAGAGTTGCGCATCTGAAAAATAGAGTAGCGCATCAGAAATACAGAACAGTGCATTAGAGAAACAGAGTAGCGCATCACATTCATCTTGTAGTGCGTACAGTCTATTCTATAGCGCATCGCAGACAGAAAACAAAGAGCTAATTTGTAACAAAAATTAAAATTTAGACTTGTAGAAGTCCATGGAATTCACCTTTTTTCTAACTAATTGATTGGTTTTCTGCAGGTACTAACATTTGATTGTAGGTTTTGAATCTATTTAGGCTAGAATTAAAGTAGTTTAAATTTTTACTAACTTTTCTAAGTTAGACAAAAATCAAATTTCTTTTTTTTTCTTGTTTAAATAAAACTGAACTCACTGTTATTTTGGGCAAGTAAAATGAACAACAATCAAAAAAATTCTTGCTTTTCTAGGAGAAAATTTCTCAATTTGGGCTCTAAAAAGAACAATACAAATTTTCATTTTTGCAAAGGGCTTAAAAAGAATTTCACCATCCTTTGGTGCATAAAAGGATTTATTTTAAATTGGGCAAAGTAAAGAATCACACCAAGTCACAAAAGTCAATTACAATCAAAGAGGGAAGTTATTCCCCTTTTGCCGATTTTCTTTTGTTGACCAAATGGAAGTTTTGCTTTGTTGACTAGGTTCTTTTCCTAGATTAGATAATCACTAATTTGAGAAAATAAAATAAACACCATGTTTTTGTGGAGCAACATCTCCATATAGATCTTAGAAAATCACTGAGTTGACAGGATAAAAAGAACAACTTGATTGCCTTGTCTCGAAAGTAGAAGGTATATGCTCTCCCCTTAACTGGGTGATCAAAAAACCAGACTACTCTTATGCTTTCAATATTTCAAGTAAATAAAACCCTTTAGCAGGCCTGCCTTCCCAAGGGGTTGAAATCAACTCTTAAAGCCATTTATGGCCAGTGTGAAGCAAACGACCTAAGTGGGAAACGGCTTTGATACCAAGTGTTCCAACCCACTATAATCAAAAGTGGAAAGTGATGAAAGTCCTTTTCAACGGTTCCGCGCAGCGATTAGCCTTCCCCCAGTATCCTCGAGATACGTAAAGCCTTTGTTCTAAAGGTTGGGAAGCCTCCCGAGGGATTTTATCACTGATGGCTGAACAAGAAGCTTGATTATGAACCTTAGAAATAGAAAACTTGAGCCGAGTCAGTAACCAGACATTTGTAATATCATAGTGCAAGGGTGGGGAAGAATCCACCCCCAAGATCGCTCACCATATATCTCCCAAGATAACTACTCAATTGTGAAGCAAATTCACTTTGAGTTATTTTCTGGCAAAAGGCAAAAAAATGGGCGCCCTCTAGGGGTGACATGGCTGTTTAAGCTAACGGAGTATTGAGACTAGTGGGCTATGGTATTACTTATGACCTTTGAATAAAGAGTCTTTTTGGAAGTGTATTCATTGTAACCAAACCTGTTAAAACATTAGGGATTTGAACACATCCTCGCAGAATATACACTTACTATTTAGATTAGGCAAAAATGGTTATGTATTTTGTGCTATGTTTGCATTTGTTACTTCAGAAAATCATCCATCAACATTGAAAACCTAAAGGCAAAACACCAAAATCACAGGAAACAGTCAAAATAGGGAAGTCTAGTGCGTAAGAGAAACTTCTTAGCATGTGTGATACATCTTTTAGCGCATCAAACCTTCAATCTAGCACGTCCAATTTTAACAGTGGCGCTTTACCAAAATTTAGAAACAGTGTTAAAAAGTTAGCCGGTCCGAAATACAATCTAGCGTGTCAAAGCATTAGCTTAGCGAGTAGGAGTCAATCTCTAGTGCATCAGGTTTATCAGTTACCATGTGGAAGGCCCATATTAGTGCATGACTTTTTGAGAAAAATAGAAAACCAGATAAGTAGTGTAAAACAGTTAGCGCGTAGCCAGGGGTAGCTTAGCACGTGTGGTCTTTTCCTCAGCGTGTCAAGAAATTTCTGTAGCGCATTCGGTCTTTGTTTTAGCGTGTGATCAAACCCAAAAAAATAGGGGGCAAAACAGTGGAAAATTTTGAAATTTTAGAAAGCACTTTTGAGAGCATCCTTTCATCAGCTTCATCTTCATCAAACCAGAGTACCAAAACCAAAGCGTTAAAAATTATTTCTTGAGCAAAATTTGTTTCAAAACAAAAGTTGTCCAGAATCCAAAACTGATTGCACGATAAACATATCTATCCTACCAAAATTAGGAAACATCATCACAAGTGATGAATAGGTCCTTTATTATCTCACGGATTATATCTCAAAAACACTTGTTTAAAATCTCAGGTTGTCAAATCAAGTTTCCATATCGGGAGACTTTATCCATATCATTTGACACACTTTTTCGTGAGGGGGCATCTAAACCTTCACTTTGATAAAATAAAACTTGAATTTTCAAAACAAGATCAAATAAATCAAAAACAATTCAAAGGAAACCATTAAATCACTTATGCATGACTAATCCCCATATGCTGAGAAGAAAGAATATTTATCGTAACACCACGTTTAAGAAACAACAACCAAGTTTTTCCAAATTTGTCAAAAGAAATAAATTTTTATACATCAATCATTTGATAACTTAATGATGAACGAATAGTACCAAACTGGTACTGAGCGGGGGGGGGGGGGTGAATCAGTACAGGCAAAAACTCAACCTTAAACTGGTTTGTCAACTAACACTTATGCACTGATAGACAAATAGTAGCACTAGTCCTTCAACAGAGTTCAACAAGAAAAACCCAGTGTAACTAAGATGAGCAAAGACCGATTGACACTTATCTTCTCATATAATCTAACTCTTCATTCCCATTTCACTCTAATGCATGAACAGGCAATCTACCATCAAAGAAGTACATATTACAGCAAGATCAACAGGCATCACCACTTAATCAGAAAACAATCATAACATCACATGAAGAAAACATCACACATGACACACATGTTTTTCACGTGGAAACCCAACTAGGAAAAACCACAATGGGGATGAATACCCACAAGCTTGTTTTTGAACTCTTTGGAAGTCCACTTTGTTAGGAGCCTTGTTCAGTTAAAGACCGATACAATAGGTTCTCTTAGGAACCGATCCTATAGGGATCACCTGGTTAAGGGATGGCTACAATACCCAGTTAAGGTTACCTTGTTAGAGGATTTCAATAACTCAATAGCTAAAGGATATCAATGACTCAGTAGCTTCGAGTTACCCTGTTAGAGGATTTTCAACAAGTCGGTTAAGGCTACCCTGTTAGGGGATTTCACAACTGTTGAAGTAGTTAAAGATCAACAGGTATATCAATGACCTGATAATAGCACTCAATGCCAATGCAGATCCACTTAACCTCCTCTTCACCTTCTGCACTTACACTCTGCAGATATGACTTCTCTCCTTTGGTCTGGAAAGAATCATGTATCTCTTCTCTTAGATACACACACACAACTTTTTCCAACAACCTCTGAAAGAATCACAACATCGACCTTATAGGACAATAGACAGGTCGGTAGCATAAACCCTAAACCCTAGACCTGTTAGGTTAAGGAATTCAAACGGTTCAATCCTGACCATTGATCATACTATATTGAATGCAATAGTCTTGATCCAATCTCAAGACATTCTCCATCATTTGTTTTCCACCGATTTCATGGCGACTAATAACCCATCACACGTTATCACCGTTTACAGACTTCGCACATTCCCAAGGTAGATAGGAACACTCTTCTTTATGCAAGATCCTTCGCGCGCACAAGGTTTACGTGGGAACACTATATGTTCTTCGTTATCATGCTAACTTCATCACATAAAGATCACCGATTGAGTCACACAGGCATAAGATACTCCAACTAGAAATCCTAAAGTGGAAACTACCTACCAACCAGTAGTCATATAATGCTTCCATGTGCCGGTTCCCATGACTACATGCCGATTCACCTTGACATGTCAGTTCACCTTGAACAAATATACCGCTTTACTTTGGCATATATACCGGTTCTCACATATACCAGTTCTCTCTTCATATCACATATTGACACCAATGACAACATACAATATCATTATGTCCTCATACCGGTTCACATAATGCCAACAATCTCCCCCTTTGGCATTGATGGCAATATACAAAGATAACTTTATGCAAACTCATCTTCTCCCCAATTTGTACAGATATCTTCTCCACTACATGTCTTCTCCCCCTTTGACAACAATGCCAAAGTGGAGGCACAAACATCCTTGTTCCATTATGCTACTCCCCCTGAGGAGTAGCATCCTTCAACACATCAATCAAAAAAAAATTGACTATGCAATACCTGACTGATGTGGAACAAATACTTTTAATTTACATCCTGAAGGGGTAGTACCCCCAATTCACCTCTTAAATACACAAATGTAGTCTTTGGGAGAGGCTTGGTGAATATGTCTGCTAACTACTCCTTACTGGAAACATGTTTCAATGCAATCTCTTTATTCTGAACCTTTTCCCTCAAGAAATGATACTTAAGCTCAAAATGCTTGGTTCTAGAATGTAAAACTGGATTCTTTGAAATATTGATAGCACTTGTGTTATCATAGAATATACTTATCAGTTCAGATACAGGGATTTTGAAGCCATCTAATACATGCTTCATCCAGATTGTCTGAGTGCAATTCATGAAAGCTACAACATACTCTACTTTCCTTGTAGACTGAGAGATAAAGCTTTGCTTCCTACTCATCCATGAGACCAGTCTACCACTGAGAAAGAATGCACCATCGCTTGTGCTTTTTTGATCATCCACATTACCTGCCCAATTAGCATCTGTGAATACTTTCAGGTTGAAATCATTGTTGTATGGGTACCACAATCCATAGTCAACTGTTCCCTTCAGATACCTAAGAATCCGCTTGACTGCAACCAAGTGGGATTCTCTTGGATTTTTTTGGAACCTTGCAGTAATGCCAACTGCATGTGCAATATCTGGTCTGCTATGCACTACATAATGCAACTTACCAATCATTGATTGGTATTCCTTCTCATCAACCAATGCAGAATCATCCTCTTTTGATAATTTACAACCAGTCACCATCAGTGTACCAACCGGTTTGCTATCTTCCATGCCAAAGGTCTTCAACACCTCTTTGACATATTTGGACTGAGTGATAAAGATTCCATCTTTCATCTACTGGATCTACAGTCCAATGAAGAACTTAATCTCCCCTATGAGTGACATCTCAAACTCTTCCTTCATCTCATCAACAAACTCATGACTCATCTTGTCATCTCCACCAAAGATAATGTCATCAATAAAAACTTCACAGATCAGGATCTAATCTCCTTCAGATTTCAAGTAGATATTGCTATCTTCACTTGTTCTCTCAAATCCAATCTTCACAAGATGGGAATGTAGACATTCGTACCATGCTCTAGGTGCCTACTTTAGACCATATAAGGCTTTATGTAGCCTGCACACCATATCACTATCTTCAGATAGGGAAAACCCATCTAGTTGCTCTATATACACCTCCTCTTCAAATACACCATTTAGGAATGAAGATTTTACATCCATTTGATATACCTTGAATCCTTTAAAAGCTGCATATGCAAGAAGCATACGAGCTCCTTCCAATCTAGCTACAGGAGCAAAGGTTTCTCCATAGTCTTCTCCTTCTTCTTGAGCATATCCTTTGCACACCAATCTGGATTTGTTCCTGATCACTATGCCATCCTCATTCAGCTTGTTTCTGAACACCCATTTGGTGCCAATGACATTTTTATGTTACGGTCTGGGTACCAAGGACCATGTACCATTTTTCTCTATCTGGTCAAGTTCCTCTTCCATTTCCTTGATCCAGTCTTCATCTTTATGAGCCTCTTTGAATGACTTAGGCTCAAATTCAGAGATCAAACATGAGTTTTCTTTGATCTTTCTTCTTGTAAGGATTCTTTCATCCTTATCTCCTATGATCTTCTTAGGATCATGATTTAGCTTGACATACCGAGGAATAGTCTTGACTGGTTCTTCTTGCTTTTTCTCTTAATCCTCATCTTCGTCAGTATCAACATTCACCGATTCAAGAACACTATTACTGGTACTTGGTTGACTGACAACCGGTTCCCAGAAGGTTGCAACCAGTTCATTTACAACTTGCTCACTGCCTGTTTCTTCCGATTTCTTAGAGGTTTCATCAACTCTCACATTGATACTTTCCATAATTCTCTGAGTCCTATTGTTGAAACACTTGAGAGCTTTACTCTTGGTGGAATATCCTAGGAATATTCTCTCATCACATTTAGCTTCAAACTTGCCCTGATGTTCACTCCTCTTGATGTAACATTTGCTACCAAATACCCTAAAGTAGCTAACCATAGGTGTCTTACCATTCCAATACTCATAAGGACTTTTATCCTTACCTTTCTTGTTGAGTACCCGGTTCATTGTGTAGATTGTAGTGCTTACCTCTTCTCTCCAAAAGGTGTGAGCTACTTTTCCTTGAATCAACATGGTTCTAGCTGCTTCAACCATAGTCCAGTTATTCCTCTCTGCTAGGCCATTCTGATATGGAGTCTAGGGGGCAAACAGTTGCCTCTTGATGCTAAATTCTTCATAATACTTGTTGAATTCACTGGAAGTGAATTTCCCTCCTTGATCAGTTCTGAGACACTTGATCCTTTTACTACTTTCCTTCTCCACTAATGCTCTGAAAGCTTTGAACTTCACAAAGGCTTTAGACTTGTCTTTCAAGAATGTGACCCACATCATTCTTGAGCAGTCATCAGTGAGAATCATGAAGTACCTATCACCCTGCACACTTCTAGTTTTCATAGGACCACACAAATCAATATGCACAAGATCAAGCAAGTTGTTAGCAGTGAAAGATTTACCTTTAAAGGTTGAGGAAGACATTTTCCCCAATTGACACTCTTTGCACAAGGTATTATCTGGTTTGCTTAGCACCGGCAACCCTCTAACTACCTTGATCTTACTAGCCTTCATAATGTTATCAAAGTTTACATGGCAGAGTCTCCTATGCCATATCCAGCTATCATCAAACTTAGCCATAAGACGTGTACTTATATTTGCATTCAAATGAAATAGGTTACCTTTGGTTTGCATGCCGGTGGCCACCAATTTACCATCTTTTCCTTTGATTCTGTAGATTCCATTCTTGAATTCCAGAGTGAGGCCACTATCATTCAGCTGGGCAACACTCAGAAGGTTGTGTCTGAAACCATCAACCTAATACACATTGTCAGCACTACTCTTTCCATTCAGAGAGATGGACCCTTTTCCTTTAACCATACATGGTGCATCATTGCCAAAATGAACCACACCACCATCATACTCTTCCAAGGATAGAAACTTGCTCCGGTCACCAGTCATATGGTGTGAGCAACCACTATCAATAATCCACTCATTGAAATTATCAAAGTGGGAGACAAGAGCCTTCTTGTCTAACACATCTTCCTTTACAGCAACAAACACAATGTCTTCATTCTCTTCATCTTCTGATTCCTCATCTATGACACCTTCATCAACTACAACAAAACAGTTTCTCCAGTTTCCTCCTTTGAATTTCTTGAATCTTTCCGGTTTATCCTTATTGTCACTATTAGGACAGTTCATAGCAATATGTCCTATCCGATTACATGAAAAACATTTCAAAGGGAGCTTACCTCTATATTTACCGGTTCCTTTTGGAAATTTCCTAGCAAGAAGAGCTTCAAATTCCATTAGAAACTCCTCATCATCCATTACTCTACTCGTCCTTGGTTCACCACTAGTGCTTGCTTCTTTTCCTTTTCTGGATGGTACAACAGAAGCTCTAAAAGTTGATTCAGTCTTTTGAACACTGCCATCAAAACTATTTAGCTCATAGGCTGTCAAATTTGCTATGATGGAGTCCAAGGATACCTTAGTCTTGTCTATTGATCTTAGCTCCTGAATAGCAACAACCCTTATTGCATAAACTGGCAATAGGGATCTCAGGAATTTGCTTACCACAGTGGAATCTTCTATTTTACCACCTACACTCTTGATATCTCCGACAATAGTTTTGATTCTAATACCATACTGTTGAATGGTTTCACCTTCAACCATTTGTATGTCTTCAAACTTTCCTCTAAGGCTTTCTTCCTTAGCTTGTTTTACATGCTCATCACCTCCATAGATATTTTCAAGAGCATCCCATACCTCTTTGGGATTTACCTTATCTTGGACATCAATGAACTCAATATCAGATAAACTACTGATTAGGACTTCCATGACTTGCCCATTCTCCTATATCTCTCTATTTTGATCATCGGTGAGAGTACCAGTAGGGGCAACATAGGGATTCTCAACATAGCTCCATTGTTGAGCACCCATGCTTCTGATGTATATCTTCATTCTATCTTTCCATATACTGAAATTTTCTTTGTTAAACTTTGGACCTTCCCTCTTCATCATTACAATAGGATCTTTCCCTCAAGCAGTTAAGCTTACAACACAGAGGACCTGGAGGATGCTTTGATACCAATTGATAACTTAATGATGAACAAATAGTACCAGCCGGTACTGAGAGGGGGGGGTGAATCAGTACAGGCAAAAACTCAACCTTAAACTGATTTGTCAACTAACACTTATGAACTGACAGACAAACAACAGCACCGGTCCTTCAACAAAGTTCAACCGGCAAAACCCAATGTAACTAAGAAGAGAAAAGACTGTTGACACTTATCTTATCATATAATCTAACTCTTCATTCCCATTTCACTCTAATGCATGAACAGGAAATCTACCATCAAAGATGTACATATTATAGCAAGATCAACATGCATCACCACTTAATCAGAAAACAATCATAACATCACATGAAGAAAACAACACACATGACACACATGTTTTTCACGTGGAAACCCAACTAGGAAAAACCGCGGTGGGGATGAATACCCACAAGCTTGTTTTTAAACTCTTTGGAAGTCTTCTCTGTTAGGAGCCTTGTCCGGTTAAAGACAGATACAATAGGTTCTGTTAGGAACCGATCCTGTTAGGGATCACCCAGTTAAGGGATGGCTACAATACCCAGTTAAGGGTTAAACCCTGTAAAGGGTACCTTGTTAGAGGATTTCAAGAACTCAATAGCTAAAGGATATCAATGACTTAGTAGCTTCTAGTTACCCTGTTAGAGGATTTTCAACAAGCCGATTAAGGCTACCCTGTTAGGGGATTTCACAACTATTGAAGTAGTTAAAGATCAACAGGTATATCAATGACTTGATAATAGCACTCAATGCCAATGCAGATCCACTTAAGCTCCTCTTCATCTTCTGCACTTACACTCTATAGATATGACTTCTCTCCTCTGGTCTAGCAAGAATTGCATATCTCTTCTCTTAGATACACACACAAAAATTTTGCCAACAACCTCTGAAAGAATCACAACATCGACCTTATAGGACAATAGACAGGTCGGTAGCATAAACCCTAAACCCTAGACCTATTAGGTTAAGGAATTCAAACAGTTCAATCCTGACCATTGATCATACTGTATTGAATGCAACAATCTTGATCCAATCTCAAGACATTCTCCATCATTCATTTTCCACCGATTTCATGGCGGGTGACAACCCATCACACATTATCACCGTTTACAGACTTCGCACATTCTTGAGGTAGATAGGAACACTCTTCTTTATGCAAGATCCTTCACATGCACAAGGCTTACCTGGCAACACTATCTGTTCTTCGTTATCATGCTAACTTCATCACATAAAGATCACCGATTGAGTCACACAGGCTTAAGATACTCCAACTAGAAATCCTGAAGTGGAAACTACCTACCAACCGGTAGTCATACAATGCTTCCATGTGCCGGTTCCCATGACTACATGTGGGTTCACCTTGACATGTTGGTTCACTTTGAGCAAATATACCACTTTACTTTGGCATATATACCGATTCTCACATATACCGGTTCTCTCTTCATATCACATATTGACATCAATGACAACATACAATATCATTATGTCCTCATAGTGGTTCACATAATGCCAACATCATCAACTCTTCAAATCTCATCGAACATTCCTTCATCACGTGAAACTTTATATCCAGAACAAATCCAACAAATTTGACAAAGAGCCTTTGAAGACTAGGGCATATTGTCAAAAATCCTCATTCAGTCAAATCATAAACCGTGGAGGAAAGATCAATCCGGCATTCTTTCCCGATGAGTGCATCACTTACAACACAACCCAATTTGAACCACCAACCCTAGAGAAACATATCGAAGAGGATTTTGTCCCCTTTGTCACAAAAAGCTTATACTAAAATGCCTGTCACTCACTCTCAACAAAACAAACGAAGCGAGGCACAAGCAGAATCCAGTATGAATCGAAGGTTATCAAATCCTTTCGAAGGTCGGCATCTAGAGGATACTGAAATTTCTGAAGAGCTTCTTCAGGAATGCCAAGAAAGTGCTTCATTCCAAAAACTTGTGGAAAGACTCATGGAAAATGACAAGGAAAAATACTTGCTCATGCTCACAAGCAAAGGGGTTAAACTCCCTGAAGACTTTGACACAGACATGTTTAGAATGAGATCTCAACATTACGAATATCAAGAATGACAACAAGAAGGGAAAGCATGCAACCCTGAACAAGATATTCCTAAACAAAACATACCAGAACAATATACACCAGGGCAAAACATCCCTGAGCAACACATCCCCAAGCAAAACATACCGTTCCATACACCATTTCAACCCAAGATTAATGCAAGGGAAGAACTCTTCCCTCAGCAAAACAATTCGCCTTTGGTTGCCATTACTCAACAAATACAAATGTTACAAAGACAAATGCAAGACATACAACAAGGGACAACAGTACGGTACTCATTAAACAAAATTTATCCTTATCCCTTTGATAGAAGATTGCACATGATCCCTTTTCCTCCAAACTTCAATGTTCCTAAATTTGACAAGTACGATGGGAAAAGTGATCCCCATGATCACGTTAGAGAATTTTGTACCATGAGCCTTGAATTCACTCATGATGACACCTATCTGATGAGGTTATTCCCAAGAAGTTTGGGAGGACAAACAATGGAATGGTTATCCAAAATCACACCTCCTGTCAAATCATTTGACGAACTAGTCAACAAATTCATCACTCAGTATTCCTATAACATTCAACATGCTATAACCATGTTAGATGTCTGTAACACCAAACAGAAAAATAATGAAACATTCATGGTATTCCTTCAACGTTGGCGATGTATGGTTTCACGATATCCTCGAGATATTCCTGAAAAGGAGAAAATGGAAATTTTCATTGACAACTTGAATGGTGAGATGAGTTATAGGCTCAAACTCCAATGCATACCATCTTTTGCTAAATTGATTGAAAATGGCATTCAAGTAGAAGAAGCATGTGTCAAGAAAGGAATGCTCAAATTCTTCAAAGAAGGAACAAGTTCATCAAACTACAATAAACAAAACAACAACTTAGACAAATCTAGATTCTAGACTCAAAACAAAAACAATGGAAACGAAGGTGGCAATGAATCACATTATCCAAAATCTAAACACCCAGTGCTCGCATTATCAGGAAATCCTCAAGCTACAAAGAATCCTAAAGGTGCTAACCCGGATGCTAACACATACGCACCGAATACCAATCAAGGTCAACCCAACACAAACAACACCAATGATACTCAAAACAAAACCACAAATCGAGGACCTAATAACAATTCATGAGACAGCACCAACAATTTTAAAAAATGTGTCTTCACACCACTAGGGCAATCACTGGAGTCAGCATTCAGAGAACTCCTGGAAAATAAGATTATCTCTTTGCCTGCAATCAGAAACTATGAACCCCAAATCAAACCACCTTGGTGGAATGACTCACACTTTTGTGATTTTCATCGCAAACAAAGGTCATCAAATGAATGATTGCATGAGATTGAAAAACATTGTTCAAGACATGATTGATAGAGGTGATTTAACGATGGATGGTCTCAAGACAAATGGTGACCATGGAGCCTTTAAAAATCCTCTTCCAAACTACAACAAAGATGGAGCTTCAACCTCAAACGATACACGTGGGGCTCGTATCAATCACATCTACAATAACACCATCAATCACATATCAACTGAAGACAATCATGTAAACATCATCACAATCTGAGACCAGCATAATCATGAATCTATCAATGTAACAACTAGAGCTTAGAAATATGTCTTGAAGGGCCACACAACAACAATGAACACTACATCAAAAATCCAATATGATTTAGTCAGCTAGCTAGGCAAAACTCTTGCTCAAATATCTATACTAGAATTGTTAAAATTGTCGCCAAAACACAAAGACATATTGGAACAAGCGCTGTTGGAAACCAATGTACCTCAAGATCTGGATACTGACAAATTCCAAGCCATGGTCACTCATATGATAGGGCCTCATAATCTCACCTTCTCAGAGCATGATAATACTTCCTTAAGTCATCCTCATAACACTCCTCTCCATATTGAAGTTGTCGTCTATAAACATCAAGTAAAACGAGTCTTGATAGATGGAGGAGCTGGACTTAATATATGTACCTTAAAACTTATCCATGCATTAAGCTTCTCTGAGGAGTCTATTGATCCACATAAAAAGATTACCATAAAAGCATATGATGATAAAGAAAGGTCATCTAAAGGAACCGTGATGTTACCCATTCAAGTTGGACCAGTACAAAAGGATACTATGTGTCAGGTCTTAGACATAGACCTTAGTACAATATTTTATTAGGTCGACCCTGGATACATGAAATGCAAGCAGTGCCTTCTATGTATCACCAGTGTGTAAAATTTACTTACAATGGACAAGAGGTCTCTATATCTGCTGATTACAATCCATTTCAACATTGCAATGCAATGGGGGCAGCCCAAGATAGTTTGGTTCCCCATAATAGAGAAAAATGGATATCCTCAACATCAGATCTATAGAAGGAAAAGTCTAAATCATTGCCTGGAGATTTCAAGCAGAAAATGCAAATCAGAGAACAAGGCATGGGGGAATACTCTTTGGAACCCATGTGTTTGGCCAACTTACCAACATCACCTAGATCTCATGGATTACCTACAACATCAACACATCAGGTAACTCAGCCCATCACCAAATTTGATGGTACCTTCATTCAACTCGGCACTCTAGCACATGAATCAGAGGAAAAGGACATCCTTAGCTGGTTATACAAATATGAGGAAGAAGATAACAAAGTAGCTTCTCTAGACATAGTTCTACCAACACACCTACATGGAAAGGGCTACTTAATCATGTAACAAATGAGATATAATGGTAAAGGACCTATTGGAAAACACAAAGAAGGAGTCACTGAACCAATAGACCTTCCTTCACAGCTCAGTAGAGACAAAACAGGATTGGGCTGTAAACTCACTTTCCTACTAAGAAAGATACCACACATAACTCCAAAACCTCAATGGAAAGCAAATAAGAAATACAAAGAAGAATCCTGGCAAGAAGCACAATTTGAGTCAGCAGAAACAATCTACAAGGACCATGAACGTAAAGAACAGAAGCAACATCTGGAGAAACTCCTCAATTACAAGAAGGCCATATTTGCAGCAGTAGCTCATATTCAAGCACCAATATCTAAAAAAGTAGAACTACCTCCTGATATCATTATTCCTCCCCAAGGAGGAACAATATATGAGCAAATACAAAAGGTAGAAATAGGATCTGACACAGAATCAGTGAAAACTATCAAACTAGTATCAATCATCAAAGATCTCTTTTCACCATACAACATACCTATTTACAGCACTGAAAAGATCTGGGATAATAACTCTAAGACTAATTCCAATGAATATGAATGGGGTAGCTGCTCAAATGCTACTGGAGATACCACTGACAATACTAGTTCCATATCCCCTTCTCAAGAAGAGCATAACACAGAAGTTAGACTACCTGTATTTGGACCATAGAATATCTATGATGCTAAGGAAAGCAAGCAGAAATATTATGAACAAGTCTATACGGAGGATGATACCATCAAAGACCTCGATGGAATCCTAAACTTCTTTGGCACCCAAACCAATCATGATGAAACCTTTGTCTTGACACTTATAGTGGAAGAACTTGATCCACCAAATGATTCCTTACCACTTATCTTTCCCAACCTCATTAACTGGGATGAACTTGAAATGCATGATATACCAATTTTCCCAAATGATGAATCTATTATCCACTATCTATGCACCATTAACCTGAAAACAGGCTCTACCAGTAAACACGATAATGATGTCTGCAACCAAGGGAGTGCCAAGTCTCTCAGTCACAAAAATGAACCAAATAAAAGATCTGACGCTGAAAACCAATCAATGGAAGCTCTTGATCACAAAAAAGTAAAAATAAAACATGCATCTGAGGGTGAAAACCTTTTTAAGGCACCTAAAGATGGGAGAATTGACACTCTTCCTAAACATTTTCATGAGCGATCACCCATATTGATTGAGCCCACTCAATCAATCAACATTGGTACTACAGAAGCAACCAAAAACATACACCTGGCAGAATCTCTGACAGAGGAGGAAAGATCAGCATTTATCATCTTTTTTAAAGAAAAGAAAATTAACTTTGCTTGGTCATACGCAGATATGCCTGGAATTGATCCACATTTAATCATGCATCACTTTTCCATCTCTCCAAGAGTTAAGCCAGTCTAGCAAAAACTATGAAAGATGAATCCATAGGTGGCACTCATGGTCAAGGCTGAACTGAAGAAACTATTAGATGTTGGATTCATTCGACCCATCGACTATGCAAAATGGATTTCCAACATAGTACTAGTATCAAAACCAGATGGTAGTATAAGAATCTACACTAATTTCAGAGATGTCAACAAAGCATGTCCAAAGGACGAATTTCCTTTACCCAGTATTGACATAATTGTAGACCTCATAGCGGGCCATGCAATGCTCTCACTAATGGACGATTTTTTAGGCTATAATCAAATAAAAATAGCCCTAGAGGATCAAGATAAAATAGTGTTTACCTATCCTTGGGGAACGTACTATTGGAATGTTATGCCTTTTGGCTTAAAGAATGCAGGAGCTACTTATCAATGAGCAATGACAACAATCTTTCATGACATGATGCATACCTTCATGGAAGACTATGTGGATGATTTACTAGCTAAATCCTTCACTAGAGTAGAACACCTCAGCATTTTAACAAAGATTTTTGATCAATTTGAAAAATTCCAAGTCAGGCTCAACCCTAAGAAGTGTGTCTTCGGGGTTACATTGGGCAAGTTACTAGGCTACATAGTCTCAACTAAAGGTATTGAAGTGGATCCAGCAAAGGTACAAGCCATTATGGAGATGCCACCACCAAAGAATATCAGTCAGCTCTGCTCTCTACAAGGATGACTTCAATCAATTAGGCGATTCATCACTCAACTAGCTAATAAAAGTCTACCATTCAATCACTTGCTACATAAGAATGTACCTTTCAGATGGGAAGCTAAATGTGTTGAATCTTTTTATCAAATCAAATAGTATCTAATAAACCCACCAGTTCTAGTACCACCAATAGTAGGAAAGCCACTCATTTTATACATTTCAACAACAGATATATCACTGGGGGCACTATTGGCACAAGAAGATTAACAAGGAACGAGCCATATACTACATCAGCAGGACATTGAATGGCTATGAACTCAACTATACATTCATTGAGAAGGCTTGTCTAACAGTAGTCTTTGCTTCTCAAAAGTTCTGACATTATATGCTAGCACACACAATTAAGCTAGTGGAAAAAATTGATCCTCTCAAATATCTACTCAGCAAGGCAGCTCTTACAAGTTGATTGGCTAAATGGGTAATGATTCTCAGTGAATTTGATATCCAATACACAGAACGAAGAGCTTTCAAAGGACAAGCAATTGCAGATCAACTAGCTGAAGCACCGCTACCAGGAAAACAAACTATGGAGATTGAATTTCTGGACAGAGATGTTCTTGCTATTTCTACCAAGAAATGGACCTTATACTTTGACGGATCCTACACACAACATGGTTCAGGTGTTGGCATTCTCTTCATCACTCCTGAAGGACACACTATACCAAGATCATATTGGCTTATGTTCCCATGCATAAATAATATGGTTGAATATGAGGCATTGGTTATAGGCATCAAAATGGTCATAGAATGGAAAATCACGGAGTTAAAGGTCTACAGAGACTCACAACTAGTCGTCAATCAAATCAACAATGATTATTAGACAAAAGATGACAAGCTACTACCCTACAAATGAATGGTGGATGACTTCAAACATTATTTTGTACACATCACCTTCGAGAAAATACCAAGATTGAACAACAAAGTAGCTGATGCAATGTCTACCATCACTTCATTACTACAGATTCCAGAGCAACAAAGTTGTTATGAGTTTCTAGTAGAGCAACTGTTCTCCCCAGCCTATGACCACTCTGAATCCCATGTTGTCTATGCCTTGACTGGTTCGGATTCCCCTTTGTATGGACCAATATATGATTATCTAAAGAACAATATTCTACCCATTGACCAATCCTGAAACCAAAAGCATAATTTTATCCGACAAGCCACCCGCTATACCCTTACTGCTGATACTTTGTACCATCAAGGTCTAGATGGTACTCTTCTTCATTGCCTTGATCATAATGAATTTGATTCCGCTTTACATGAGCTTCACGAAGGTATCTGTGGCACACATTCAAGTGGGACTACTCTTGCTAAAAAGCTTATAAGAATGGGATATTACTGGCTGAGCATGGAAAAAGATTCTTATCATTTCACAAAAAGTGCCCTAAATGCCAGATCCATGGCAATCTGATACATGCTCCAGCACTAGAACTGCAGCCATTTACAACATCCTGGACCTTTTGTTAGTGGGGACTCGACTTGGTCGGCAAAATTCATCCCTCATCTTCACATGGACACAAGTTCATTATAACCACAACAGAATACTTTACCAGGTGGATAGAAGCAAAACCCATGACCACTGTAACTGGAAAACAAATTGCCTCTTTTATCCTAAACTATCTAATCTGCAGATATGGTATTCCAAGCTCCATCATCACCGATAATGGATGACTGTTCAAAAACCAAGATGTCTGAGAACTATGTGAACAATTCAAAATACAAGATCAGTTCTCTACACCATACTACCCCTAGGGGAATGGTCAAGCAGAAGATTCCAACAAGACAATACTGAAAATCCTAAAGAAATCAATGAATGATGCAGACAAAGATTGGCATGTACAACTCAATCCAACACTTTGGGCATATAGAACTAGCATCCACACACCTATAGGAGCAACACCTTTCTCATTGGTCTATGGATCAGAAGCTATTTTACCACTGGAGGTAGAAATTCCATCTCTCAGAGTCTCTCTAAAAGGCTTAATCCTAGATGAAGAGTATCGCGTCAACTGACTACAAGGACTAGAACTCTTAGATGAAAGATGTCAGCATGCTTACACTCATCTCAAATCATATCAGCAACACATGTGCAGAAGCTACAATCACAAGGTCATTCCCTGAAATTTCAAAGTTGGTGATCTAGTACTCAAGGAAAATCCTAGAAATCAGCAAGATTGAGAAAAGAAAGGGAAATTTGAACCCAACTAAATGGATCTGGTGCTTATCAGCTAACAACTTCAGAAGGAGATGTACTCGACGAACCAACTAACAACATTCATCTAAAGAAATACTACACTTGAGTAGTTTAATGCACGGAAAAAGTCAAAAACAATCAAAAAAAAAATCAAAAAAATCAAGAAAAATAAAATAAAAAGGTACAATAAAAGCAACTGGTGAAAATCTGGTAACAGGCACTATTGTGAAAGGAGAGCTCCTTTATCTATATCCATATCCTTATCTCCACAGTAAAACACTTTCGGCCATCACCTGAAACTTAGAAAATATCCATTTAGGACATACTTAGCGTAGTCACTATCCTGATTTATCCATCTATCCTTTCACCACACTTTACCATGGCTTGGTAATCACTGTACATACCTGCATCGAGAGGTACACTTACCTGGAGACAATAAACATCAAAACTTACAAACATGTTCAAACCATCAAGAATATTTACAAAACTCAGAGCATCATGTCCAACAAAGCAAAAACTTACACAAACCCAAATCAAAACATCAATCGATAACAGATTCACAAGAGAAATACAATGGATGATTTTCTGAAGTACCAACTGTTGCATTTTGAATAAAGTCTTGACTATTTTTGCATTTAACTTTTTGAATTATTGGATTCTCTAAATTTTCTCAACAAAACTTCCAAGCTAGAGAACATCGAGAAACTCCAATATTTTCTTAGTCTTTTGCCTGTGAGGTGATCATTTGTACTATGTAGGTACTTGTCTCAAGACGTGATCCAATGAATATCACTGAAGACATGATTCCACTTTATGCATACAAATGGTTTAATCTTGTCTATTAAAATGCAATCCACACTCTGGTCATCTTGGTTCAATTATACCTTGGTGCTTATGCTATCTTGCAAAATCAAACATCATGTAAATTTTTCTCAGGTTATCATGGTTTAATTATACCATTATGCTTGTATAAATTTTCAACATATCCAAAAATCAATCCATGCTCAACGATGATACATATATTGAAAGTGTAGACATCTAAAACTAGTCAATGCTTGTGGAGTCATACTTTAACATTGGCGTATTGCCTTATTTTAGGGTTTTTGCGTCGCATTAACATTTCTCCTCTGTTACGCACTTGATCTTTATCATTTGCAAGCATCGAGTCCTTCTTCTACATTCTTCATTTGTCTCACTTTCAAATTTGGTCTTGTCGATAATAATCTTCAATCATGATTTTGGTCGATCTTATCCTATCGCATCAATGTGCGTGTTCATTTGTCATCATTTTGGACATTGTCAATCCTAATTAGGGTTTTGTCCTCTTTTCAATCTTGTCATCTTGCGATCGATTTATCATCGATCATTATCATTTTCAATCTTGTCATCTGGCGATCGATTTGTCATCGATTGTTTTCATTTTGAATCTCATCATTTTGCGATCGATTTGTCATCGATCGTTGTCATTTTCAATCTTGTCATTTTGCGATCAATTTGTCATTGATCGTTGTCCTTCTCAATCATGTCAATTTGGATTAATTAGTCATTGTTCCTTGTCAATTGGTGCATTTATCAATTAAATCATTTATCAGCATTGGTCTTTTATCAAGTCAGAATCATGATCAAATCGATCCTACATCAAGACCTAATTGTTGTCCTTGCATTTCTAATTCATCTTCTAGGGTTTTTATGATTTGTTCATTTAACCTTGTTGGTCATTTTCCCTCTAGGTTAAATAATTTATTTATTTATCCTAAGTCTTCTTGTCACAATTAAATGTTTATTTAATTGGCTAATTAATTTCTCCTCTCTTTCTGAATTAATTAATGAATGAAAAATTATTAATTAATTTACCTAATTTTCCAATTTACTAATTTCTCCTAATTCCTAATTCCTAATTTTCATCAATTTTCTAATATCCTAATTTCTAATTCATCTAATTTTCTATTTTCTCTAATATTTTTCCTAATTTCATGGGAATGACATAGAAAATTTGTCATAATTTGTCAATCAATCAATTTTGCATAGCAACCTTGTCAATTTGTCATAATTTGTCAATCAATCAATCTCGCATAGAAAGTGTCAATTTGTCATAATTTGTCATATTTGTCATTCTTGATTTGAAATTTCCTTTCAAATCTCTTCATGATAATCTTGTCATCTCTCCAATTTGTCTATAAATTGGATGAATTTCTTCAATCAAAGATCCCAATTGATCACATTTTCGAATCCCCGAATCAATCACGCTTCTAGTATTCTTGCGCTACCGTCTTGTCAATCTTGCTTTCACATTATGCTTATGCACTTGAAGGTGAGATCCACAAAACAAAGCAATTTGAAGGAGAAAGAATGACAATGGAGAATCATGGAGGAGACATCCACATTTGTGATGGTATGCATTTGAATTGAATGTTTTATTTCCATATCTCTATTGAATGTTTGTAGGTTTTGTTATCATTGCAATCTAGTTTTGTGATTGAGCTAGTTTAATATTTATCTTTCTTTGATGATTTCTAGATTCCTATCTACATTAATTGGTGAACCTAACGTGAAACTAACCATTTAACCATGTTTTGAGTGCCTTTTGAGCTGATTTGCAGGTAAAAACCCAAGAAACAGGGTAATTCAGGGCTTTCTGGGCACTTCTGCGCCTGTGTAGGAGGTATCTGCGCCTGTGTCAAGGGACCTGCGCTTATGTCAAAGGGATCTATGCCTGTTTCAATGCATTCTATGCCTGTGTCAATGCATTCTGCGCCTGTGTCAAGACATTCTGCACTTGTGGAAGGCCAGAAACAGAGGTGAAAATCAATGTTTTTACTTGCAAATTACTTTGTTTTGCATTCTGTTCTGGTATTCTGGTTTTCTTTGGTACTGATTCTCTGTGCAGCACCTTGGCATTATGCATGGTGAAGACAAAAATGAAACTACTAACAAATCTTATGCAGGTTTGCTAGTCAAAGACCAAACAAATCAAACTTCTAACTTAGTGATTTTGTAGGTTGCCTTGTATTCCAACCGAACTTTGTGTTTGTGATTCATAATTAGGCACCTAGTATGTTTACTAAGTAGGATGGAATGAACATGTGTTTACTTTGTTTGTCGAATTTGACATTGGAGTAGGAGAGTATGCTCTCATCCTTCTTAGCATGATCAGAAATCCAGATCTTCGATACCATTCTCATGTTTTGGATTGTTTGTTACCTTTAGAGCGCCTGCCTTCCCGACCATTTGCTTTCTTTTGCAAGCAAGTGACAATCGTGAGAAGGGAATGACCCAAAGTGAGTACAACTAGAGTACCTTGGCATTCTAACTCGCTATAAATAAATACCTGATGGGCAAAAGCTTTGAAGGAAGGGTTACGTGGGAATTGTAGTTACTTGGGAAGTGATGACCCTTGGACTCTCTCATATCAGCATCTAAGTAGGGCCTCACGGTCTAAATTGTGCTTGCGCGACTACATTTGTTTGGTATCTTGGTGGACTTATGTCTCAATCACGCTTGCGTGACACCAAGGAGTAATGCTTAACGGAAATCCTTATTAAACACCTTGTATTTAGAGGCCAAAAATCCTTCTAGTTTCTTGAGAAGGAGGAGTTCATATACTTGGAAGAGATACTAAGTTCACCATGGGGAGATTTCCATGGGGACTGATGCTTGGCTGCCCTGAGAAGTGAGTGTCATGGAGGGGAGCCCGTGGGGTCAAGCATCTATGTATTCTCCTTGAATCTCATAACGAGTCTACCTCTCAAGTACCTACTATCCTTACCTACCATAAGAAATGTGTGAATGAGCATGATTGTCTTGAGTCTAAGTTAAAATATCTTGTCTTCTTTGCTTGTCAAAAGTTGAGATGTGTCTCATTTCAAAAACAAGACAAATTGATTCAAAACAAGGTTAAACATAAGAGTATTTCATTCAACAAAGTTCAAAACACCTTCAAACATGGTTGTCAAACATTTTTCAAAATCTTGTCTCAATATTCATGTCACTTAGATTTAGGTTCATCCTAGGTTTGCATTTTGCAAATTCATTGTCAATTACCAAGGTTAAGTTTCACCTAGGTCATACTCCTTTGCATATCAATAAGGGTCATCCATTTGCGTGTGTCCTCTTGCATTAGAGCAATACCATTTCATAATTCAACCTTAGGTTTTGTCTTAGGTTGACATTGTCATACATTTGCATTTGCATCCTTGTCCTCATAACATTAGGTTGCATTTGCATACCCTAGGTCTCTTCATTAAGCTTAGGTCATTATCATATCATATTAGGGTCATTTGCATAGTAATTGTCCCTTTGCATATAGTCTCAAAACTAGGTTTTGTCATACTTAAGTAATCCAAATCTTTGAAAAACCCTAAGTTATTGTTAGGAAGTCTAGACCTTATCAAACTTTTGTCTTTTTGTCATCATTGTCATTTGGTCAAACCTAGCTTAGTATCCAAGCATATTAGGGGAGACATTGTCATTTTGTCCTTTTGTCACTTGGTCCTTTTGTCCTTTGAGGTCTAGACATCATTTGAATTTCCTAAGGGTCTTTTTTTTAGATTTGCATTCCAAAAGGTTTGTCAAAATCTTGAAAAAACAACAAAAACATAGGTTGCATTCTTGCCATAGATTGCATTCTCATCTATTTAGTTTGCATTTAGTTGCATATCATATATTATCCTTGAAAAATTCCAAAAATATTGCATTTGCATAGTGACATGCCTGTTGAAACAAGGTCAAAATCTAAGAAGATGGGCGAACCAACATATCAACCCATTGACAACATATCAAACTCACAGTTTCAAACTAGTCAAATAGTACAAATTGAAGGTTCATCAAGCACATCATTACCACCATATGGAATGGTTCAACTTGGACCACCTCCATTATATGAACTAGTGTTTATACCCATGAAACCAGGACATAGGAGTGTTCCAACAACACCAAGGGGAAATGCACCTTTTGATTGGAATCAACCGAACCTACAACATGAAATTCAAACATTATATGAGGAACAAACTCTTTCACAAGGATTTGGTTCAGATCAAGGCATCCAACAAGAAATAAATCCAAATGTTTTACCAAATTCTTCATCAGATTCTGATGCTTCTGATGATGTTGATATGTTCCTTAAAGATCCTAAGATGACGAAAAAGATGGATAAATTCTTGAACAAGGTCTTTAAGATGTTCCCACAAAAATATCTTGACATGATGAGTAATGTGACCTCCTCAAGTGAGCAAATCAATGTGCAAAAACAACAAGGCGGTGAGCTGTTAAGTTTCTCTCCGCATCCAAATGAAGAAAATGTGCAACAAGAAACTCAACCTACCTTGATGAGTAAACGTGCTTCAAAGGCATTGACAGTGACTATTCCTCAAAAGTCACCATTTGAAACAATCAATAATCCATTATTTAACACAACACTTGTAACACAAGATCAAATGAGGACCACACAAATATTGATGATTGTCCCTCAATAAGAAGTGGTTCCTCGCATGCATAAAATTGGATCAAAATCTAAGATGCAAGAAAGCTTTATGACTGGAATGCCTGATCTCACCAATGTCCAAAATAATTCCACAATGCGACAAAGTTCCTATGTCCCATTAAGTTCAATATATTTACCAAACACTCAAGTACCTGTTATGCAAACTATTGTGACAGATCCTTTGATAATGGTGACACAAAGAGCTACAGATAGTGGTTTGCACCAACAGCAAATGTTGCAACAATTGAGTAATACACAAAAGGTACAATCGAATGTGCAAAAAAACAATGCACAACAACAACAATACCGCATTCGACAACAAGTTGCAGCGCCCTTTGTACCATTACAAGTTAATGCAAACTTGCAACCACGACAATGGATTGGACAAACAACATAGCAAGTCAATGCAAGTGCCATACCCCATCTTAAGGAGAAACAACAAAAATCTGCCAAACAAAGTTTTTTGCAAATGATGGGATTTACACTGAGACAACAACAATTGGCACAAAGTTAGCAAATTCTGATTCGTCAGCATCAACAACAACATGTGCCTAAATATGTGCCAATACAAACAAGTTATCATACTTCACAACCACAACTGACGTCTGCGCAATATCAACAACACCCTCAATTGCAATATCAACCTAGGTTACAAACGATGGTTCCACCACAAGAAGCACAGCAACAAGGTCAATATCAAGGCATGGCACAACCACAGCAGCAAGAGGTGTACCAAGAACATTATATGCCAGAGACACCAAAGATGGCAATTTCAAAACATCAACAACCGATGGAAAATAGGATGTATCGGCAAAGCATACACCCAAGAGTAAATTATGAACTTCCAAAATATTCACTACCTAACACATTTGCACAATAGCTTGAGAAGTTGCAACGACAAGTTGATGCATTGGAAACCAAAGGAACAAGGAAGTTGTATACAGATCAAGATTTATGTCCTAATCCATTTGACAAGAGCTTGTACATGCCTCCTTTTCCTAAGCATTTTGAGGCACCTAATTTTGAGAAATATAAAGGGAATGGCAATCCAAAAGATCACATTCGAGCATTTTTTGCGGCGTGTACTGAAGTGAGTTATGAGGAAACATATTTAATGCGCTTGTTCGCACGAAGTCTCACTGGACAAGCCATGGATTGGTATTCGCATCTGCCGAGGAATATAAAGACTTGGTCGGAATTGGCTCAAAAGTTTATATCTCACTTCGCATTCAACATTGACAATGATGTGACCATGTCAGATTTATGCAACACCAAGCAAAAGCAAGGTGAGCCATTAGTGACTTTCTTGCAACGATGGCGAAGCTTGTATAGTCATTCTTCCCTAGATATACCTGAAGAACAACAAGTGAACTTATTTATTCAAAATTTGGTCCCAGAAATGATGTATGAACTTAAATTGAAAAGTCCCAGTACCATTGAGAAACTCATTAAGAAAGGGATGAACATTGAAACTGCTCTTGTAGCTAAGGGAATCATTAAGCTCAACAAAGATAGTGACAACACAAACAATTCAGGGGACATAAATAGATTTTGGTACAAAAATAAGAATGTCACTAATGATGGAGTTGTTGATGCAAGAGCGGTGAATGCAAATCAACCCCCATTCACAATCAAGAAATTGAGCGCTCCTAATATGTCAACTATGGAACAAAATCAAACACCAGCAAGCAATGTTACTCAACAATACACTCAACAATATAATCAACAATAAGGTCAACAACAAAATCAGCAACGAAAACCTTTCTGATCAAGGGATGGACCTCCTCGACAATTTACACCATTGGGAGAGCCTATTGAGTCAGTAATGAAACAATTAATACAAGCAAAATTTATCAAGTTACCAGATATCAAGGCAGAACCATTGGTAAAGCCGCATTGGTGGAATGATAATGCATATTGTGAATACCATCGGTCAAAAGGACATAAAACTGCATCATGTTTTCAATTGAAACATATGATTCAAGACTTGTTAGAGCAAGGGGTAATTGAGGTAGATCCACCCAACATGACCTCTAACGCTGATCATACAATTTTCAAAACACCTTTGCTTGATCATGACAAGGGTAAAGCATCTTCTTCAAACTCTACCCAAACATTAAATTATGCCAATACTAGTTATAACAATGTCATCAATTGTTTTCGAGCGTCAAATGAGTATGTTTCCACCCTAAGAATAAAGGGAAAAGATCCTTCTTGCGCAGTCACCACTTGTCAATCCAAAATAGTCCTAAAAGGAGCTCCTGCAGTTTCTCCCAAATCAACTTCTACAAGTCAATATAATCTCCTAGATCATCTGGAGAAGACACCTGCACAAATATCAATTCTTGAATTGTTGAAAATGTCCCCTATGCATTGCACAGTCATAGATAAAGCTTTAATTGAATCCACTGTCCCAACAGACATTGATGTTGACCAGTTTCAAGCCAAGATAGGACATCTAGTTGTTTCCCAAAATGTTGCATTTTCTGATAACGATATTTCACTTGATAAGCTCCCTCATAATGATCCTTTACATCTTGAAGTCTTTGTCCATAATTGCAAAATCCGACGAGTCTTGATAGATGGCAGAGCTGGTCTTAACATTTGTACCTTGAGAGTGGTCATTGGTCTTGGTTATACAGAAAATGATATTGATTCTTCCAGAAGAATAACAATCAAAGCATATGATGATGCTGAGTGCCTATCTAAAGGGATAATTACATTGCCTATCAGAGTCGGTCCAGTGACAGAAAACACTTTCCTGTAGGTCCTAGACCTTGATCTCCCTTACAATATGATTCTTGGTCGTCCGTGGATCCATGCAATGAAAGCAGTTCTGTCCACTTATCATCAATGTTTAAAATATCCTTACAATGGAACTGAGATGAAAATTCTAGGAGATCCTAATCCATTTCAATTTTGTGCTACTCTAAAGGATTCCCCGCAGTAGCAAGTCCCAGTCAATAGAGAGGCCCACTCACATAGTTATGTGGATCCTAATGAATTGTTAGAAGTTGTCAAAGGTAAATTGAAGATACAAGACCAAGGATGCGAAGAGTATTCAATGGCTCAAACATTCCTCATTGGGAATTTACCAATATCTCCAAAATCACATGGCAAACCACATTTGTTGCAAAAGGAACCTAAGATAGTCATTCAATATTAGCCCCACACTACATTTACAAGATGGGGTGAACTTGACAAAGAAACTTTGGATGATGATGTCATAGATTGGCTTTATAAGGATCCAATTGAGACCCCACCTGTCAGGTTGCCGGTGGAGCAGTACGGCAAAGGATTTACTATGCTGCAGAAGAAAGGATATGATGGCTACAGTGGCCTAGGCCCTGACAAGAAAGGAAGGCTAGAACCTATTATACCCAAGATGCGACCTCCAACTTTAGGGCTAGATTTTGTACCATTGTGAATTGGACCCTCGTCTACCAAAATGACCACGTGTAGAAAGGGGTGTGACTCTGATGATGAAACAAAACTTGAGGATACCCGACCTGAAACTGATTCCAATAAATGGGAGTGGAGTTCTTTTTCTTCTAGCTCCTATGCCCTTGATAATGTTTTCCTTGACCCTGATGATTTGCCCATGGAAGACAAACATGAAATAACTCCCCCTCCTAAAACATGTCCTAATGCTTAGATAGAGTCATTCTGGGATCCAAGCTCTAAATCAGATGCGAGTAGTTCGGATAGTGATACCACGGATGTTTACATCTTTACCATCTCAGCCCTCTCCCTACTTAAAACCGATGATGACATGCCCCTTGTCTATCTGCAACTTATCCAACATGACCAACAAGAACCACTCACATTGGATTGTTTTCAAAATGACAAAGCAATTGCATAATTCCTTGGACTACAAGAAGGCATACCACAAGGTGATAATAAGGCAGGATTTGCTATTGATCTGGATTCCACAGCATATTTTGGGGAGTCAACTCCATCTTCCAGTCATAAAAATGAAAAAAGAAAAGAAAAATTACAAAATCAAAAAGATAAGTCTTTGAGTGAAAACTATAAGGCACTCTTTGATCATAAAAAAGTAAAAATAAAAGACGTACCTACGAGTGAAAACCTCTCTAAGGCGCCCAAAGGTGGAAGATTGGACGTACCCTCATCAAGTCAAGATAAATCAACATTGCTTGTGGAAATGACCAAAGAAATAAATTTGGGTACACCTGACAACCCTAAGGTCATTCATTTTGCTGCTTCTCTATCAAAATAGGAAAAGATAGATTTTGTCAATTTCTTTCTTGAGAAAAGGATCAGTTTTGCATGGTCCTATGCAGATATGTCTGGCCTTGATCCAGAATTAGTCCTTCATCACTTGCCATTAAAAGAAAATGCCAAGCCTATCAAATAGAAACTTAGAAAGATGCATCCCCAGGTGGCTCTCTTGGTCAAGGTAGAACTAAAAAAATTACTAGACGTGGGCTTTATTAGACCCATTGATTATGCAGACTGGATTTCAAATTTGGTACCAGTTAACAGAGTAACTGGGGGCATCAAAATCTATACGGATTTTAGGGATCTCAATAAAGCATGCCCTAAAGATGACTTTCCACTGCCAAATATAGACATCATAGTTGACATGACTACTGGATATGAGATGCTCTCATTGATGGATGGTTTCTCTGGCTATAACCAAATTCGCATTGCTCCTGAAGATCAACATAAGACTACATTCACATGTGCTTGGGGTACTTACTACTGGAATGTGATGCCTTTTGGTCTTAAAAATGCTGGAGCAACATATCAAAGAGCCATGATGACAATTTTCCATGATTTCATGCATACTTTGATGGAGGACTATGTTGATGACTTAATATGCAAATCTGTCACAAGAGATAGTCATCTAGCCATCCTGGGCCCAATCTTTGACCGAATGGAAACCTACAAGCTCAGACTCAATCCAAAGAAATGTGTCTTTGGTGTCACAGCTAGCAAATTATTAGGGTACATTATTTCTCACAGAGGCATCAAAGTCGACCCTGCCAAGGTTAAAGCAATAATGGATATTCCTCCTCCTGCCAATCTCCGTCAAGTAAGAAGTCTACAAGGAAAGCTACAATCAATCCACCAATTTATAGCTCAATTAGTAGACAAATGTCATCCTTTCCAGCATTTATTGCATAAAGGTGTCACTTTTACATGGACTGAGCAATGTCAATCAGCATTTCAAGCTCTCAAGGATTATTTGCTATCGCCACCAATTCTAATGCCTCGTATAGAAGGGAAGCCATTTATATTGTATATTTCTGCAACTGAAACAGCATTAGGAGTTCTCTTGGCCCAACAGGATGAGAAAGGCAAAGAGCAGGCTATTTATTATATCAGTTGGACACTAGTGCGCTATGAGCTGAATTATTCAACTATTGAGCGGGCATGTTTAGCAGTAGTCTTTGCAACACAGAAGCTTTGACACTATATGTTAAGTCATCAGACATTGCTAGTTGCAAAAATTGATCCCTTGAAATACTTGCTTAGTAGGGCAGCTTTGACAGGTCGCCTAGCAAAGTGGGTTATGATTCTCAGTGAGTTTGATATTGAATACATGGAGCGAAAGGCAATAAAAGGACAAATCATAGCAGATCAACTTGCCGAGGCTCCTATTTATGATGATCATCCCATGTTGATCGATTTTCTGAATGAATCAGTCTTTGCTTTCACATTTTCTAATGAATGGAAGTTATATTTTAATGGATCCCATACCAAGTTTGGGTCCAAAGCAGGTATATTGTTTGTCACCCCTCAAGGTGATGCTATTCCAAAATCCTACAGAATAACTTTCCATTGTACCAATAACATTGCAAAGTATGAAGCTCTGGTCACAGGACTCCGAGTAGCGGTCCACTGGAACATCAGACATTTACAAGTCTATGGAGATTCTCAATTAGTCATCCGTCAAGTGAATGATGACTACGAAACAAAAGATGAAAAGCTTATTCCCTACAAGCATATGGTAGATTTCTTCAAGACAAAATTCACGGCTATCCATTTTAGTCAAGTTCCAAGAATTCAAAACAAGTCGGTAGATGTGAAGGCTACGATTGCTTCCATGTTAAATATGCCCCACAATATGGACAAATGTGAATTTTTGGTCGAACAGTTGCTTGTCCCTTCTTTTGAAATTCTGACAGCAGATGTGATGTGTGTTCTTGTTGGTCCTAACTCCCCGTGGTATAATGACTTCTATCAATATTTGAAATCCCAAACCTTACCACCTAACCTTTCTGCTAACCAACGCCGAGCCTTCATCCGATAGACAGCCAAATATGTCATCATTGCTGACACCCTTTACCGTCATTCCTTTGACCATACCCTCCTTAGGTGTTTGGATTCTAATGAAGCACAAATAGCTTTACGCGAGATTCACGATGGTATATGTGGGGGCCATTTCAATGTTCTGAGCTTAGCCAAAAAGTTGATTCGTGCTGGGTATTATTGGCCCACTCTAGAAAAGGATGTTCATGATTTTATTAAGAAGTGCTACAAATGCCAAATCCATGGAAATTACATTCATGCTCCAGCTCAAGAGCTTCATTCTGTCATATCTCCGTGGCCCTTTTCTCAATGGGGATTAGATCTTATTGGCAAGATTCACCCAACATCTGCAAATGGACACCAGTTTATCATTACAGCCACAGAGTATTTTACAAAATGGGTCGAGGCTATCCCCATGACCTATATCACTGGTGTACAAATTTCAAAATTCCTACTAAATTATATCATATGCAGATATGGGGTTCCCCTTGCCATAGTCACGAGTAATGGCCGCCCATTCAAGAATAAAGATGTCAAGGAACTCTATGAAAAGTTTCACATCCAACACCGTTTCTCCAGTCCATACTATCCATAGGGTAATGGTCAAGCCGAAGCATCAAATAAAACCATTATCAAGATCCTGAAAAAGGTTGTCAATGACGCTGGTCGAGATTGGCATGTACAGTTGAATCCAACACTATGGGCTTATCGTACTTCTATCTGCACACCTACTGGTTCAACACCTTATTCCTTGGTGTATGGTGTGGAAGACATTTTACCCTTGGAAGTGGAGATTCCTTCTTTGCATGTTTCCTTAAAACATCAGATTGATGATGAGACCCATAGAGTCTCTCGGTTGCATCAGCTTGAGATGTTAGATGAGAAACGTCAGACAACCCTGACACATTTGCAAGCATATCAAAACCGTCTCCATCGCTCTTATAATAAGAAGGTCAAAGGGTGACACTTTGAAGTGGGAGATCTGGTTTTAAAGGCAAACCCCAAGAATGCACAATCTACTGACATCATCAAAGGCAAGTTTGAACCTAATTGGGTTGGGCCTTTCATAGTTACTGCAGCCTATGGCTCGGGGGCATATCAGCTTGCCACCCTCGAAGGTGAACCTTTGTCAGATCCAGTCAATAGTATGCACCTTCGCAAGTCCTGGGCATAATTTTCTATCAACAATTCTTCAAATATGATCCTGAAAAAATACAAAAAAAAATCAAAAAACTCAAAAAATACAAAAAAAGTGAAAAAAGAAAAGAAAAAAAAAGAAAAAGAACAAAAAGTAAAGAAAAATGATTTGCCCTCTAGTGAAAACCTGGCAAATAGGCACTTTGGGCAAGTACCATGGTGAAAACCTGGCAAACAAGCGCCATGTGTAAAAAGATCATTGCTCCGTCATCTATCATGACCTCTAGCTATGCTTTCTCTCTACAAGTTTATCACACCTATCCTTGTCCTGACCCAATGTTCTGTTCCAGGCTTGTGATTGGTGAACATCATTGTCTTGCGTACTCCGGTTTCCAGTCCTTGTGCATATGTTTCGGTCCTGGTCTCTATATATGTCTTTCAGATGTGCATTGGGTGTGTGCCCCTTGTCATGATCAATTACTCAAACTTTCAAATCAAATAATGTCCTAAAAAAAATCATGAAAAAAATTGAAAAATGTCCTGAAAAATCATAAAAAAATTTGAAAAATGTCCTGAAAAATCATTAAAAAATTGAAAAATGTCTTGACAAAATCATTAAAAAATTGAAAACTATACTGAAAAAATCATAAAAATTGAAAAATGTCCTGAAATAAATCCCTAAAAAGTCAAATAAAGTCCTGAAAAAAAATGAACGAAATTTTTTTCAAAAACATTAAAATCCAAAAACAAGCATTTTGCAATAAATGATCCCTTTGTGCATAGACAGATCGCTGAGCATACATCCAACGACTCGCAATCATACATTGCACTTTAATGAAATCATGCATTAACAGATGAACTTTTTCAATCAAACTAGACATTCAAACTGAACACAATTGTCTTCTCAATCAAACATCAACATCAATATCATTTGACCTTGTCACCATTATCATGAGTCTTATATAGGGTGTGGTATACTCGAAACCAGACTGTGTCCTGTCTTAGATGGGGTACCGCATTCCTTGAAACTAGATAGCATGATCATCCTATCAACACTTTTAACTTTTGACAATGAAGATCAAGATGTTTGTTTGACTTGTTGGAATTAGCGAGTCTTATCATTTATTGATTTATCTTTGATCATGTTCCTATGTTGCTCGATGATGTCACTGAGTGATTTTAGAGTGACCGGGATGGTTCATGGTCCCTTTTTTTTGTTGTGTTTGCTGTTTGTGGAATGTTTGTCACAAACTGGGGCAACTATATCATTGGGTGTTTGTGATAAGTACGTTCGCTTTGTGAATGCCACACATACCTCGACCCTTGATGTATGCACCCTAGGATGCTTCACTCATTCCTTGTGTGCGATGTGTTTGTCTTTTGCAAAAAGGGTTGCGTTTCAGCTCCAGCCTTCAATGCCATGATGCTATGCATCCGTTTTGCTACATTAAATAAAGGTTCTCACCTACAAAGTGCATTAGTGAAAGCAAGTTTTTCTTCATCTCTAACTATCCTCTATCTAATTTCTTCTTACTAACATTTCTTCCGTCAGTTCGGGTAGTCAGTTCGGTCTAGTTCTCTGATCTCCAAAAACATAAGCTGCATCTTGCATTCATTGGTTAGTACATTTGCATTATATCAAGCATCACATCAAGCATTTTATCCATTTCATAAATGCATCAAAAACACAAAAAAAATATATCCATACATGTTCCACAATGGTACATAAACAGTGCATAAGCCATCAGAGTGCAAAATTGGCCTGTCTATCCTAAGTATGGCCCGTAGGCTGACTACATAATGGCACACTACATAATGTCAACTGTCTGTCATAAAGAGCATGTGCCTCTGTCACTGGGTTCTCCCTCTGTCCTCCTCATCCCTGCCATGTCTCAAGGATGATGTCCCTCCTACCCCAGGTCCTGGCTGTGGTGGTCTTGTAGGTCCACTCACCCCCATGCTACTCACTGACCTCCGAGAGCATGGCCTGCTCTCTGTCCTTGATCATGCCCGATATGACACTGCTCTCTGCTCTAGTGGAACTACACTCTCATATAGTGTCCTCCAATGGCGTATCTCCTCTCTGGTCTCTACAAACATCTATGCCATCTCACATGCACTGGTATCCCTAATCGACCCAATATACTCAGTCACTCTTTGCTCTTCTTGCTATGCCTGGGCTATCACTGTATCTCAAGCCGCTATCAATCTGGCTATCTCTGCTCTGAACTCATCCTGCTCTATCCTCAGGATGGCATTCTATCTCTCTAATGTCGCAATGTGATCATGCTGACTTGCTATGGTAGCCCTGCATATCTCCATCTCCTCTATGCTAGCTGTCTCTGGCTCTATGGGTATATCCTGCAAGGACTCCTGATTGGTTGAATCTGGCTCATAATCTTCATCCTCATCATCTCCGTCCTCATCATCCCCCTCCTCCTCATCACCGCCCTCATCCTCCTCATCCTTGCCCTCATCCTCCTCATCCTCATCTCTATCCTCATCCTCTCCAACGAGTGGGAAGTCCTCCTGTCTCCTCGGTACCAAAATATCAGGATCTGTCAATGGCACTGGCCGTCATCATGCAAACCATCGCTCATACTCCTCTGTCATCCCAGCATCCACCACATCTGATCTCCCATCCCACTGTCTCTATTGTAGCTGTGTGAAGTTAGCATATGCTATGTGTGGCTGAATCATCCTCCCCCACTGACTCATCTCTCTGTGAGATCGGGCAAAGTGTGCAGTCCCTCTAGGTACATCCTACCTCTCTCCAAACTGTCATCTGACTCTCTCTGCTAGGTACATCTCAATCACTCTCTAGCGATTCCCTGGTTGCCCAATCAGGTATCTCTCCTATCTGCAATATGGTATCTCGTCACTATCATCTGACCATCCAGGGCAATCAAGATATGGCCTCCATGTGAACTCTCTCAATCTGTCTAGCTCATGTCGCCAATACATATATATCCGAAAGGACCCTGTCTCAGTGCTCCCCCATAGTAGTACACATATAGTCAGTGTGGTAATACCTGTCTCTTTGCAATTGGTCAACATATGGCTATGTGCTCAAATGCCCATACCTGTAACAGTGTGACTCCACAGCTCAATGTCTACACCCCCTGATATGCTATCTAATGCAACTGAAAATATAGCATGGCAAGCACACATGGTCCCCATGAGTACACCATCCCCTATATTGCCATCCACTCTAGCACTCTTCCCCATCCAATAGGGAATCCATGTCCTTGTATGTCTCCTACTAGTAGGCATGCTATAACCACAGCTATCACCACATATCGCTGATCGTACTCTGATGCCATGGTCTCCCAGCCAATCTCCCTCTCTACGATATCTAGATCATCTACGTCGCACTCAAATAATCTACACAAAGCGTCTCTCCCTATCACCAGATCATACTCTATCATCTCCCCATGAATCAAAATGCAGAGGATATGCCATAAATCCTCTAGTGTCACCGTCGCCTCTCCAGTCACCAGATGGAAAGAGGAAGTCTCTGAATGCCATCTCTCTGCCAATGCGGTAAGCAGTCCTGTTTTTGCCCTAATCCTGGGCATGAATGCGATATAGTATAATCCAAGTCCTGCTAATGTATCTCTATCCATGCTCCTAAGTCTATGTCGTAACATGAAGCAGTCAGGTCGGTTCTCTCGCATAATCAGTGGATACTGTCGACTCTGCATCACAATTGGGGCACATTTGGTCAGTTTTAGGGTTTCCTCTTATGGACTGCATTTCCTTGTTTCATCCACAAATCAGGGTGTTTCTAATCTATTTTGACCTATCCTACTCTTATCCCCCTTTTCGGGATCATTCGCATGCTGTTTTTGATCAAATTGGGGTTCTCAGTGCACAACTGCACCTGTGTGCTATGTCCTGTGTCTGTGTAGCATCAACTTGCACTTGTGTACCCTACACAAGCACAGGATGCACCTACACAGGCGCAGAAGTCATTTCTTCCGTTCCTTGTGGGCCTTGCAATGTCCTGCAAGCAAGCAAAATTCATGAAATTGACAATATGGGTTTTTGAGATACATACCGCTACTCCCGCGTCATCTGTAGGTGCGTACATGTTCCTCGAGGTGATCTGCCATTGGAATGTTCACCATCTCTCTGCAAGCATCCTTTTCTAGAGAAACAAATCCTCCTCTTTGGCTAGTGTAAATGAGCTCTTTTCACTCTCTTTGTCTCATTTATAGATCTTTGTCAGTGCATAGATGGACGTGCACTCTCTCCATCTTATGATGGTCATGGTCTTTTGTGCCTTCAATTGATTGTCCTTTGTGTATACGATCCCCGATTGTCAGTCTGTTTGCTCCTATCATTTTCTATCAATCTTATCGATCAATTGGCCTCTTTTCTAGATGTTTCTGGCCAATTCCTTGAGGGGGCATGCATATGTCATTGTTAGCATCTGGGGCATTTTCATTATTGTTCTTTGAAACAACACTTAAAATTGCATTGTCTCAAAGAGGGGCAAAATGTAGACGTCTAAAACTGGTCAACGCTTGCGGAGTCATACTTTAACATTGGCGCATTGCCTTATTTTAGGGTTTTTGCGTCACATTAACATTTCTCCTCTATTACGCACTTGGTCTTTATCATTTGCGAGCATCGAGTCCTTCTTCTAAATTCTTCATTTGTCTCGCTTTCAAATTTGGTCTTGTTGATAACAATCTTCAGTCATGATTTTGGTCGATCTTATTCTGTCCCATCAATGTGCGTGTTCATTTGTCATCATTTTGGACATCGTCAATCCTAATTAGGGTTTTGTCCTCTTTTCAATCTTGTCATCTTGCGATCGATTTATCATTGATTGTTGTCATTTTCAATCTTGTCATCTGGTGATCGATTTGTCATCGATCGTTGTCATTTTCAATCTCGTCATTTTGCGATCGATTTGTCATCGATCGTTGTCATTTTCAATCTTGTCATTTTGCGATCAATTTGTCATTGATCGTTGTCCTTCTCAATCATGTCAATTTGGATTAATTAGTCATTGTTCCTTGTCAATTGGTGCATTTATCAATTAAATCATTTATCAGCATTGGTCTTTTATCAAGTCAGAATCATGATCAAATCGATCCTACATCAAGACCTAATTGTCGTCCTTGCATTTCTAATTCATCTTCTAGGGTTTTTATGATTTGTTCATTTAACCTTGTTGGTCATTTTCCCTCTAGGTTAAATTATTTATTTATTTATACTAAGTCTTCCTGTCACAATTAAATGTTTATTTAATTGGCTAACTAATTTCTCCTCTCTTTGTGAATTAATTTTATGAATGAAAAATTATTAATTAATTTACCTAATTTTCCAATTTACTAATTTCTCCTAATTCCTAATTCATAATTTTCATCAATTTTCTAATTTCCTAATTTCTAATTCATCTAATTTTCTATTTTCTCTAATATTTTTCCTAATTTCATGGGAATGACATAGCAAATTTGTCATAATTTGTCAATCAATCAATTTTGCATAGCAACCTTGTCAATTTGTCATAACTTGTCAATCAATCAATCTCGCATAGAAAGTGTCAATTTGTCATAATTTGTCATATTTGTCATTCTTGATTTGAAATTTCCTTTCAAATCTCTTCATGCTAATCTTGTCATCTCTCCAATTTGTCTATAAATTGGATGAATTTCTTCAATCAAAGATCCCAATTGATCACATTTTCGAATCCCCGAATCAATCACGCTTCTAGTATTCTTGCGCTACCATCTTGTCAATCTTGCTTTCACATTATGCTTATGCACTTGAAGGTGAATCCACAAAACAAAGTAATTTAAAGGAGAAAGAAGGACAATGGAGAATCATGGAGGGGACATCCGCATTTGTGATGGTTTACGTTTGAATTGAATGTTTTATTTCCATATCTCTATTGAATGTTTGTAGGTTTTGTTATCATTGCAATCTGGTTTTGTGATTGAGCTAGTTTAATATTTATCTTGCTTTGATGATTTCTAGATTCCTATCTACAGAAAGCAAATAACATGTGATTATATCAGATGACAAATGTAGAATGAGGGTGCTCCAAAAAAACAATTAGTTGCATATCATATTACAATTAGTTGCATATCATTTTACAATTAGTTGCATACCATTTTACATTTAGTTACATATCATTTTACAATTAGTTACATCATACATCTCATTTTCAAGATACATCTCACAGCATATCAAAACATACATACATCTCATAAACATCATACATTTACATCATTATATTTCACTTCATCATATCATCTATCTAAGCATTGCATTATCATAAAAAAAATACCAGCATATAGAAAATGCATCCATAACACATCACATGATCAAAGAAAATGGTGTCATATATATATATATATATATATATATATATATCAAAAATGATCAAAATGTACAATATATGTCATGTCGCGGCCAAATACAATGATCAAAAATACAATGGAGACAACATCTCTCAAGTATGACTATCTCCTGAAGGAGACAGTCTCGCCGCAGAAGTCCCAGCCCCTGGATCTCCAAGTGGATCATGTCTCGGTGGCCCTGTCATACCTCTACTCTCTGACCGCAATCCAATCTCTCGAGATCAACTTGATCTCGACTGTGTAAAACTTTGCACTCTATGCTCCCTGGGCACCACGGCCTCATAATGTCGACGGTAGTACTCCACCTCCTGGGCTCTCAAAGCCAACTCTCTCAAAGTGCCCCTCATCAGACCACCTGTTGCTGCTCTCTGGACACTCGCTACGAGCTCCTCCACTCTACCCCACCGCTCTATCTCAGTGTCACACTCGGTGGTCAACTGTGTAATTTGACGCTGATGCGCTAATAGTTGTGCCTACAGCTGTTGCATTGTCACCTATAAGGTCCTAATCTAGGCGTCCTCCACATGAGTCAGAATCCAAACCCATAGGAGCACTTGTGAAGGGGTACCCCCAGTCCCTCTACCTATCCTCGGTGTTGGTGCAGGTAGCACATCAGTCCTCCTCCTCTGGGCTGGCTGTCTCACCTCATCAGTCCCTCCGACTACTACTATCACCTCTCCTACCATCCCCTCACCCCCTGCTCCAGTAGCCAAACCTCCTCTACCTCTATCCATCACAGCTCATTGAACTTCTCTCTCCACTCCTCTATCACCCCTATCTCTACCTCTGTCTCCTCTCCTACCCTGACCTCCTCCACCTCCTCCCTCATCCCCATCTCCCCCTCCCTCATCCTCATCATCATCAAAAGTGGGCCGCATCTCTGCTGGATCCGATATCCTCGTCATGACATGAGTTGCAAACAATCTGGAAAACTCATCCGTCATCCCAGCATCCAAAATCTCCAGGGCATAATCTCATATCTGGCCCGCTAGCTATACAAACTCCTCTACGGTCGCCGCACTGTCAATAGTCAAACCCCAATTTGGAATGTCCTGCCTCCGGCGCACATACAAACAGGTCCCCTGTGGTATCCCCTGCTACCGACCAAACTACCACAAAACTCTCATAACCAAAAATCTCTCAATCACAAAAGGGGTCCTCCCTATCAAAAATTGGGTCATGAAGACATATGGCATCTCCAACCTATCCTCAGCCCAAACCTCATAACCTATATACGATCGTCATATGACTGTATCAATATCATCCAATACCCTCCTCCAATGCTCCAGCTTGCCCAGCTTCTGCTGGACAACTAACCCCTTGTATCTGTATGCATAGGCACATCCAACTGGCCTATCTCTATCCACCAGTGGCCTAGCTGCAAAAATATGCTCCCAGCACCATACCTATAGAAGTGTAATGCCAGCTGACAAACTGTCGTAACCCAGGTATACTACCTCATGCAAGTCCCTGTATAAATGGGCTAGCATAGCCAATCCCCATGCAAACCTGCGGCCCTGTGTAACCATCTCCTCTAGCACCAGTCCCCATCGCATAGATAGTCCCTTCGACCTGCGGTCGGGACATAGGAAACCACCTACAAACCCTACCAGTACCGATGGAAGAGGTGCATAGTCCAAATCCAGAAACTCCTGCCACAGAATCTCATATCCACACACTGTATCATCATGAAAAATCCGACGAAGTGCCTCTGTCCCACCCTCTTCTGACTGCTCATAAGGTAGTAGTGCACCTACTACGAGTTTGCACAGGATCTGGTAACAATCCTCGAGGGTCACTGTCATCTCCCCTGTGGCAAAATGGAAGGTGTTCGTATCACTGTGCCATCTCTCTGCAAGCGCTATAAGTAAACCCCGGTTCACAGTAAACCGAGGTATATCCAATAGGGAAGACAGACCGCATCTCTCAATAATGTCTAGATCAGCCTGTGTCAACCGTGGTATCAATACCCATGGTCTTGAGAACCACTCACGTGACTGAACCACTCCCAATCACTCTTGTCAAATAGAAAAACAAGTCCAATATCAGTTTCCTCATCAAAACATAGATATCAAAATCAAAATCACATCATATCTATCCATATCAATTTGTAACACAACTCAAGTTTTCAAAAACCATATCAAACTTGTAACACAACTCAAGTCCCCATATCACATCAACTTGTAACACAACTCAAGTTTCCAACCCATATCAACTTGTAAAAAAACTCAAGTTCCACAATCATATCAGCTTGTAACACAAATCAAGCTCCACATATATTAACTTGAAACAATGCAAATCAAATCAAGTTTATACCAAATCCACATTGATATCTATGAATAACTTGAAAAATCGCAAATCAAACCAAGTTATATCAGCACTTATATTGAACAAACTATCAAAACCATGATAGCAAACATAGAAATGAAACATTTTACACCTATCCCAGCAAAACTGACCTTATCCTATTAATTTTCCTCACTCACAAAATCACCTTTTCTCACAAAACCAACCGCATGCGTTAACTAAATTTGGCAACACGCTAGATTGACTCGATGTGCTAACTTGTTTTCTCCACGTGTTGTCCTATCTACCCCACACGCTAGATTAACTCTATGCGCTACCTATTTCTTCAAATGCGCTATCTAAGCTACCCTAAGCGCTAAACCTATCTTATGCACTAACCTATCCTATGGCTGCGCTACCTATCTAACCCTATGCACTAGGTCTAACCTACGCGCTATTTACCCCTACCCATGCGACTCCCTATCTACCCAATGCGCTAGGTTTACCTGATGCACTACCTATTTCACTTTCTGCGCTATCCTATGTCCCTAATGCGCTAATGTGCATTTATGCGCTAACCTAGCAAAACTATGCGCTAACCTAGAAAACCTATGCGCTACCCTACATTTTCGGACGCAACCTAAAATCTACAACCTTATGCGCTACCAAATTTTTCGTATGCGCTGACTGACGACCTAGATGTGCTAAAACGTGAAACCCGCATGAAAAATTCCAAAAAAGTACCAAAAATCACAAAATAAAAAATCAAAAAGGGGTCAAAAAGTTTGACTTACCGGTGGTCCATATGCAGAAAGCCTCTAATACCTCTGAACGTGCTCAAATCGATGCGTAGAATATGGAATAGGCATTTTTGTCTTCTCTCCAAAAGTCTCTTTCTCTGAAGTCAACAAACACAAATGAGACAAAACCATGCACTTTTCCCCTTTTATAGGGTGAAATAAAATTAGGGTTAGGGGATTGAGCATGTAATTCACTCGTGGTCTTCCTCGTACCCTCACACACATCAATTATTGGGAGATGAATCAATTTAAACATTCCACATAGCCAATATTTTGTAAAGCAAACACAATTATCAAATCACATCAAATTTTTCCAAATTTTTGATTCATCTCCCGAGGGGGCATTATCAACATCAATTATCAAAACTGGGGCATGGCATATCTCAAAATGACATAAAAATTTTATTTGATCATAAATCACGATAACACATCATTTTCTTTGAATTAACGTGTGCACACACGTCACTTCAAAGAGGGACAAAATGTAGACGTATAAAAATGACCATATTCCTAAATGAATATTTTATGTTCATTTCTCTATTTAATTAAATCCAATTTAATTAAATCACCCACATTCCTCTATTTAAATTAAGTAAATTACTATATTTATTTAAATTAAATTCACTAGGCCTCTTTTTACATTTAATGAATAAATCATTTTATTCAATTAAATCCCTTCTATCCACTTTTAATTAAATTCAAATTTAATTAAATAGTTTATCCTAAATTGAATAAATCTAATTTATTTGATTTCCCCAAATTACAACCAAATTGAATTAAATTCATTTTATTCAATTAAATCCTATTATCCCTTCATCCACTTGCAAAATCCTACATCTCCCACTTGCTTCCTAAAACCCATTCCTAACCCCTTCTAGACTCTTCTAATCACTTCTAAATTAACCTAACCCATTTCCTAAACTTTGCCACATCCCTAAGAAAGGGGAAGTCACTTCTCAAAACCTCAAAGTCTTTGAAAACCCTTAAAGGCTTCAACCACTTAACTTTGAAAGTCTCCCAAACCATTAATGGTTATCTCAACCCTCTAGCATGATTAAAGAATTTCCCTAAACTCAACCTCCATGTAACCCATGGGTCTCATCAAGCATTTATTGCTTTGACCATGGTTATCCTTAATCTTTTGCACAAGAGTTTATCCTTTGGGTAAAAGCTTTATCCAATGGATAACCCTAACTTAACCTTAACCCTTAACCCCTAGGGTAACCATGAGGTCTTCTCAAGCATTTAATGCTTCTTACATCTCCTCTCAACCAACCTTATGTTGATAATTGTCACCATTTCATTGGTGCCAATTGTAAACATGGATTGACAACTTTCAAACTTAGCCCTTGATTAACTCTTTCAATCCTGACCATCCATTGCCCTATTTTTGCTATAAATAGAGCTCTCATTCCTCCATTTTGATCATCCAAGTTTTTAGCATCACACTTATACTCAAATATATGCAAGCTTAAATATCTCATTTTATGTTCATCATTTAGCCTCTCTTTTCAATAGGAATTAATCTAAATATGCATGTTTAGAGTATTTTCCTTATCATTTAGCTTAATCATAGACTAATATAGCATGCTAGGATAGGCTTGTTACTAATCTTGTAATCTTATAAACTAGTTTATTGCATTTATAGGATCATGTATAACTTAGGATGCATTTCATCTTAAAATCAACCAAAGCATCCCTCATTCTTGCATTTGTCATCCCTAAACCACTTTGCTCAGTGATCTGAGAGTAGAGAAATTGGTTTGAGGGACCTTGTGAGATAGAGAACCATGGAACCAACCTTGGGAAGCTGAGCTATACTTCATGGCTCCATAGCTTGCACCAAGAAGTCCTATGGGTGTGTGAGCAAGGCTCCTTAGGCTTCATTTTCCACATTTTAAGTTCTATCAACCTGCTTTTCCTGCATATAGGATGCTCTGAGGAAAAAGGAGGAAGATGTTATCCAAACTACGGTGGAAACACTTACCAGTTTGATATCTGGTACGAACCTTCCTAGTACCGATTCCTCACTTGCACAATTGAAGCTCCTATGTACAATTGTAGAAGACTAGGTGCAAAGCCTGGAAGAGGTCGCATAAGAAAATGCCAAGAAGGAACATCAAAAGGCTTTGGACACTGCCTTGGTGAGAAAATTAACAGAGCTCCGGTCTAATTTCCAGAAGGCACAGAAGGACATTAGAGATGCAATGAATGAGGGCAATCTACTACTCAGCAAGATTTGTCAACCTCATTTATTATGTGATGATGTGCTAACTCAGAAGGACAAACTACAAACTGATATGCAGTCATATTTTAGCACCTTCAAGATTCCCTATGACTCCTCCACCTATGGACAAACTGTTCACTATCTTCAACTTTAGTCTGCAAGACTAGAGGCAGAGATAAGCAATCAAACACGAAATTTACAGGAACTTCAACTGGTCCTACTGCCAAGACTGCAAATTCTCCATAAATGCTATCTAAATCTTGATGTCCTAACAGTCACTCAAGAAATGAGCACGATAGATGCCATGGAAGAACAGGTCTCCCAGATGTAGACAAAGAAAGAGGTGGCTACATCCCTACTTGAGTCATGGTCCTTATCTATGAAGCAATTTTTGTAGGACTTTAAATCAGTTTTTGACAAATTTTACTCTTTACTGTCATAAACACTTATTATTTTAATACTAATGAAACAGGGGTTAGTCTGCAATATTTTTGTCATTGTTGGCAAAGGGGGAGAAGTATATAAATTTTGATGTTTTGATGTATACTTTCATGTTATTTCTGTTAAGGAGTAGTATACATTCATTTTCTGCAAAAGGGATAGTGTATATGCTTAGGGGGAGTAATTTTGATTATGGTATATTCTTTATTGTAGAACACTTAGATGTCAAAATTTTCCTAAGTGTTGCCATCAATGCCAAAGGGGGAGATTGTTGGCATTTTTGATGATTATGTTGTGATTGTCATTGATGGACACACACTTTCTATGAGATCACTTTTTGTATGTATGAGTTAAAGTTCAATCGGTATTTGTTCCAACCGGTATGATGTATTATAGTCTTTAGACTATCAGTGTTTTGCAGAAAGTGTTTATTGATCTGAAGCGGTATGAAGATCCCAAGTGGTTCGAGGATCTCAAGCGGTATGAAGGAATGAAGCTGCACAACTCATATTTCCCAGTCTTCATTTTGTCAAACCGGCAACCGATATTTTGCTTAAACTGGTATTTTGTTTGAACCAGTAATACTCTGTGATGAGTTACCAACCGACATTTTGTGATGACCTACCATCCACCGATTGTTTGGTGGTGCTTTTTGTGTTGTGTTACCAAATATGTCTAGATGCATTGAACCTAGGAAATTGTATTGTAATCCTATTGGATTGACATAAAATTAGATTCCTTTATAAGGAAATCATGTCTAGGGTTTTAGGTTGTTGCTAGGGTTTAAGGTGGTTGATGAATTTTTGTAAGTCTGATTATAGAAGAGAAGTTCAGGTCTGTGAGAAAAAGGAGAGTGTGAATGTGTTGAAGACTAAAGTAATGCTGGAATGCATTAGGAATGAGCTATCAAGGATCTAACCAATCAATCTATTCTATTTGCTAGATCACTCACTTGTTGATTACTCACATCTTCGACAAGTCTGAAGCCCTTAACCGGGTAGGCCCAAAAAGTCTTTTGTAAATCCTCTAACAAGGTGGTTCACATCTATGGATATAAAATCCTCTAGCAAGGTAGTCCTTAATCAGACTTATCTCCTAACAGAGATTGAGATTCCTAACAGGATCTATTCTAGTAAAGAAAATTGTATGACCTTAACCGGTCTGGTTCCTATTCTGCAGATAGTTACTTGTGAGTTTCATCTCACCGTGGTTTTTCCCATTTGGGTTTCCACATCAATATATCTTGTGTTATGGTGTTTGTGCTTTTTTGGGTGAATGCATTATTTTCTATTTGGTTTGCATGTGTGCTAACCGGTTTGTTTGCTAAACTACTTTACCGGTTTACTATTAGAATAGTAAAGTGTTTAAGTACAGTAATTTTTGGAATACTAATTCACCCCCCCTCTTAGTATTCATCAGATCATTGGTTTATTTTTCTACTTTCAGAACTTTTTTCCCGGTATCGGTGATGTTTAGTGGTCTAATGACACACCGACACTATTACAGATGAAGAACAACGTTAAAATGTTGGGTAATGGTTTTGACAAGATTGCTTGGGGTTATTTTAAAGATTTTTAGAGGAAGATGCATGCAAGAGAAAGGTTACCAGAGAGTATTGTCAAGAAATATGAGAATACAATTTGTTTCATGGTTGATAAAGATACCTATATGATGGAGGTCGTTGATCCCATGACAACTTGGGTGATGCCTATGGGTTATGAATTTGAGGAAGATATTTTGGTGGCATATGCAGATCACTTGTTAACTCAACTGGTAGATATAATAGTAGACAAATTTGGCACCTACAAGGAGAAATCTCTACAGGTGCACTCTGAATTAAATAGATTGCCAATTGCTAAGAAAGTTAGAAAGGAAGTGGAGATATTTTTTGCACAACAAGGTTTTACAAAGGAAGTCATTGCAAAATCAAAAGAAAGACATGTAGCACAACAAGCAGGAGCATCTAGTGCCCCAACTAGTACCAGCACTGGTAGACAAACAAGGAGTATAGTGGTGAAGGAGACACCTACAGAGGCAAAGAAGGCGAAACCTTCCAACATTCAATTCAAGAGAAAAGGTAAATTCATTGAGCCCCCTACACCTAAAGCACCCAAGGTGAAAGAAGTTTACAGGAAGAGGAAAAAGGAGAAAGCAAAGAGACTGGAAACTAATGAAGAAGAAACTAAATCAGAAGGTGAAAAGAAAGCTTTGAGAGCTATTGGTAAAAATTCAAAGGTTGTGGGCGTCTACTGTCAAATCCGTCAAGAAACCAGTAACTAAGGTTACAATTTTTGAAAAGTTGTTCTGATTAATAAGAAAAACAGGTTTTAAGGACTGAAACCTTTACATAGGAGCATAAGAGATCATCAAAAATCATCCAGCTCTTCTAGGAACAGCTTGCAAAAAGACTAGAAAAAATCCAGTCAACTGAAAGGACAACAAAAGAAAGGAATAACAGAGCAGAAATAACTAGAGAAAACACAACACAACTAAAAAGACTTAAGGAGCTCCTCTGCCTTATTCACCAGCTGATCATAGTTTGCCGCAACAGCTTTGAATTCTTCCAGGTCTTTGTTTAGCTTTTTCTCCTTCTTTTTACCTCTGGTCTTTGTTCTAGTTCCTTGCACTTCTCCTGTGCCATCCATATCAGGATCAATCTCCAAGGAATCCTTCTCCTCTTCCATTTTTTTGATGAGGATTCTTGTGTTTCTAGCTGAAGCCTTCAGAATATTTAAGCTTTGTTCTACATTGCTTTTGAGGCTTTCTTCAATTTTATTGAATTTTTTATCAGTTTCCTCCATTCTTTGATCCATACCAATCTTATTATTTTTCCTTTAGTCAGGTCTTTCCTGATTTTCTCAAACCTGGGGTTAAAGGAGTCTCTTATCTCTTCGGCTTTAGCAACTATTTTAGTCAGATCCTCAACCTATTCTGCCATTGAATTGCCTCTGCCAAAACTAATAGTCTCCAGAATTTGGACTCTATGATTGAGCTTCTTAATATCCTCCACAGCTTTCTTGTAACTAGAAATTAGCCAATCAATGGTGTCCACAAATCCTTTCAAACCCTCTGGAGGAGGACATGAGGAGGGAGATTTATCATCAGCGTTGTCCTTTTCCATATTGGAGGTGTCTCCAACAGTAACTTTACCAACTTTTACAATTCTCTATTCAGAACCTTCCCCAATGGTATCCTCCTCCACATTCTGGTTGAGGTCTGGGTTCTTTCTCTTCACCTATTCCTTGAGCTCCATAATGTTGGCATCCTATTTCTTCTGTTTGTTCCTTGTCTAAATAAAAAATTTGTTTTTCTTTTTCTAGGGAGACGGAGGTTCCTTCTCAAAATCCTCAGAGACCTCTTCCTCTAAGGAGGAGCTAATTTGGAGAATTTTATCTTTAGATTAATTCTTGCTCTTTGAGGAGGAAGTCTTGGTTCTCACATGTTTTCTTTTCTTACCAGCTTCCACTTTAGAGTCATCCAGACTCTCTTCGGACTCACTCATCGAATCACTATCTGACTCTTCACCTAAAGAAAAAACAAAATCCGACCCTTCCTCCTCAGACTCTGAGATAGAAGGCTGAGGACAAGAAATTTGGTTGGCTTTGAGGTGGTCATAAATCAAAACCATGAGACCTTGATGCATGGTAGTATCACCCTTAGGGTTCTCTTTATGGGCCTTAATGGTAGCATTCATCGAGCACAGCATAAAATAAGGGATATTGACTTTTTCATCATACCTAAAATGGTTCAGCAAAACAAAATGGTAGCCATACACTTTTATGAATTTACCATCCAAAGTTACATAGCGCATTATAGCAAATAAGACCTCCCTCCATGGTTTAACAAAAGCCTTATGAGGATAGTAAGTTTTACTTAGCTTAACCAGGTGCTTTTTCTCCTTTGTCATTTTAGGATATCTTTCAATGGCCTTCTTGCTCAATTTCCTGTCTCTGTAGTAATTGCTTCCTTCCCTACAAAGACCTGTAACCTGAGCAATGAGGTCCTCATCTATGGAGATTGATTGATCTCCCATCTTCAGAGTTCCCTTTCTCCAGTTTTTATAGAAGAACTTAGTAACTATGGCATTGCACCCATGGAGCCTCTCCATAAACTTTGAAAACCCACCCTTCTACAAAATGTTCTAGACCACCTTCTTTTGCTTCCACTCCTTGCAGTTGCTGGGTTTGTAACGGCATCAGTTTCCTCCCATTTTTTCACAAACTAGAGCAGCAGGTCGAGAGTTGCAGAGAGTTTTAGTCAAATTTCTCAGAACTACCAAATATACACAGAAAATGTGGGAAGTAGTAGCATGAGTCTTGCAATAAATGAGACTGGCCTTATTATTATTACTCATAGCACTCCTTTTAATCCATTTCATCATTACTTTGTCCTTTTATGATCTTTGGGGTACTATTGTATCAATCCTTAAAAATGATTTATCTAACGTCATCAGGGATGTGTTCTTCGCCCTTCCATGTAATCATTTTGTCTTGGATGACCGCCATGTTGGTTGCCCAATCAGCAGAACCATTAACTTCATGATAGATATGAGATATGAAGCATTTCTCAAAAGTGTTGATGAGGTCTCTAGCAGCCTTTATTATGTTATTTATAGTCCATGAAGGCTTAGAGGTTCCCTTTAGGCATTTGATGATGTTATTAGAATCCCCTTCTATCCATAGATTGGGACAATTCCATCTTTTGGCTAGGAAAATACCTTGGAGTGCTGCCATTGCTTCTGCCTTGTGGTTAGTTTGAATCCCTATAGGAACAACAATCATTTCCTTACAGTTACCATTTTCATCTCTAAGGATAGCACCACATCCTGCAGGACCAGGATTGCCTTTTGCAGCACCATTGAAGTTGACTTTGAGCCAACCATGTGGGGGAGTGTGCCATCTAGATTTGAGTCTTTTGTTTAGAGTGGGCTCAGGACTACCAACATACTTCAGATTTCAGGAACTTAATATGTGGGTTTCCATGGGGTTGGCAGAAATGCAAGGATTCCCAATGAGACCAATGTTCTCCACAATGGCCCATTGAATTTTCTGGAAAACAACATCCTGGGTGAGAGAAGTGTCCCTGAAGATACGGTTGTTCCTTTAGTTCCATAAACCCCATAAAATGTGAGGGAGAGATAACTGCCACAAAGATCTCAGAAAGGGGTTAGCCTAGTGATAATTCCAAGAATTGAACAAATCACTGATAGTGTTAGGAAAAACCCAATCAATGCAAAAATTCTTAAGAAGTCTTTCCCAAATTGAAGCAGAAAAGGAATAGTAAATAGCCAAATGGTCCACAAACTCTTCCTCCTTGAGACAGAGAACACATCTATTAGGGAAAGAAAAGCCTCTACCCTTCAGATTGTCTAAGGTCTGGATTTTGTTTTGAAGGATAGTCGAATACAAAAAATTGATTTTAGGGATTAAACCCTTTATCCAAGGTTTAGTCCAAAAAGGATTCTCAAAGAGGGCTGGGGAAAGAACACCATACATAGAAGAGACAATGATGTTTCCTTTAGAATCAAATTTCCAAATAAGGGAGTCTTCCTCTTTATTCAGCCAAACAGAAGAAAGATGGTTCTTGAGATTAATAAGGCCTAGGTGAATACTTTCAATGTTCTTCCATTTATCACCAATCCAATACCCTTCAACCAGATGGCCATAGATTCTAATACATAAGGGAGAAAAAGGGGCCTATTTAGGGATATCTACCAAAGTTTTATCGAAGAGCCAGGAATCTTCCCAAAATATAACTTTCCTACCATTACCAACATTCCATTTAAGCCCTTTGGCAATGTTGTCTTTACATTTAGAGGCATGATTCCAGATATGGGACCCATTCATACTGAAATCAAAATTGATGAAAGCAAGAAGAGAAGAAGACAAAAGAGAGTACTTACTTCTCTAGATTTTACACCATTCACTGTCAGAGTGGAATACTCTCCAAACCTATTTAGACAAGAGAGCTTCATTGAGGGTCTAGATTCTTCTCAGGCCCAGGCCTGCATTACTTTTCGGTTTGCACACCTTTTCCCAAGCCACAAGAGACATTCTTTTATTTTCCTCAACCCCTGACCAAAGAATTTTTTTCTGAATTTTCTCAATTGCTTTAGCATACTTAACAGGAAATTTGAAGAGGCAAAGGGCATAAATAGGAATGATTTGAAGGGAGGCTTTTAGAAGTTGAATCTTTCTAGCCTAACTTAAAAGGGCACCTTTCCATCCAGCAAGTTTTTTTTTAAATTTGTCCACCAGAGAACTCCAAAAGGAATTAGGTGGTACAATGCCCATAGGGAGACCAAGGTAAGTGGCTGGAAGACCAGCAATCTAGCATTCTAGAATTATGTTGATTCTATGCTATCTCCTCTCAGGAGTGTTGATGAAAAACACTTTGCTTTTAACCCAATTGATAAGTTGGCCAGAAGAAGATGCAAATTTACACAGGGTGTCCTTGAGAGTTCTGGCTTCTGAGATGCTTGAGTCCCCCATGATAATGGTATCATCCACAAACTATTGGTGGGAGCATGTATGATCAACTGACGAAGGTTTGAGTCCCTTGAACATTCCTCTCATCACCATACTTTCCATAGATCTGCCAAAACATTTAGCCATAGTTATCAAGAGGATAGGAGAAATGGGATCCCCTTAACTCAATCCTCTAGAGACTTGAAAGAAGGTGGAGGGCGATCCATTGATGAGAACAATAAAGAAGGTAGTGGTAATAAGATATTTAAAAAGATCCAATCATTTGGTAGAGAATCCATAAGCCAAAAGAACCTTCACAAGGAAAGACCAATCAACCCAATCATAGGCCTTTGAGAGATCAAGCTTAAGGATAAAACCCTATTTCTTAGCCATAACTAGTGAATGAATATTCTCATGAACAGTTATTATGAAGTCAAGGATTTTTCTTCCTAGCACAAAACCATTTTGCTAGTGCTTAATCAAAGGAGGAAGAATAGTCAGGAGTCTGGAGGTAAGGACCTTAGAAATAATTTTATAAAAAGAGTTGCATAAGCGTATAGGCCTAAACTTATCCATGGAGTTAGCACCTTGAATTTTGGGGATCAATGCAATGAAGGTACCATTGATCTCTTTCAAAAGTCTTCTAGCACCAAAAAATTCTTTGATGCCATTGGAGACATCTTTCCCAACAATATCCTAGAATTCTTGGAAGAAGAACATGAGGAAGCCATCAAGTCCGGGAGCTTTGTTACCATCAAAAGAAAAGACAACATTCGTGATCTCCTGGTTTGAAGGTATAGATGAAAGGGAGGCATTAATCTGCTCATCAATGAGGCAAGGGATATTATTAAGGAAAGAGCTTTGAGCATCAACATCCAGTCTATGATCCCTACAAAGGAGATCAGCAAAGAATATTTTGGCCTCTTTTCTTATCTCTTCCATCATAACCAACTCCCCATTGTCCATAACCAGTTTAGTGATCCAGTTTGCCACTTTATGTTTAATTGTCGACATGTGAAAGAATCTAGTGTTCTTGTCACCTTCCTTCAGCCAAGTACATCTTGATTTCTGTTTCCAAAATGTTTCTTCTTTAGCAATGATTTCATGGTATTTTTTGAGGATTTCATTTTCTTCAGCAATTGACACAGTAGAGAAACCATCCTTCTGAATTTGAGCCTGTATTTTATTGAGGTCTTCCTAAATTTTACCTTTGGCCACAAAATATTCCCAAAGTTGGTTTTGTTCCATAACCTTATGTTGTCTTTGATACTTTTGAGTTTCTTCACTACTCTATACATGGCAATTCCCTCAACTTTGATGTTCCACCATTCCTGAATTTTAAGAGTGAGATCAAAATGAAGTGTCCACATATTTTCAAATCTAAAAGGAAAGTTCCTTCTTCTGTTTATTGATTTAGCATAGAAAGTTATAGGATAATGGTCAGACCCAACCCGGATATGAGCGGACAGGGAACAGTAATAATGTATGTACCAATCATCAGAAATAAGAGCTCTATCAAGGCAAACTTGAATAAGGTCATTTCTGGTCCTCCTGTTAGTCCAAGTGTAATTGCATCCCTGAATATCCACATCATTGAGAGCCTGAGAATTTATAAAGTCCATGAGGGCCAATCTACTTTCCAGCTGAGAAGGGCTTCCTCCAATTTTTTCCTCCTCTCTCAAGGGAGTATTGAAGTCTCCCATGACCAGCCAGCTTAAATTCTTGAAGCTGTCCCTTAATTCCATTAATTTTTTCCAAAAATTACTTCTGGCTTTCAAGGTGTTAGGAGCATAATTATTAGCGAGGATCCAAGATGTTCCATCTTTTAAATTCTCAAATTTTATGCAAGAGAAATTGTTTTCTTGAATTAGAACTTGACCTTTCACACTATTGAGATTCCAAATGGTAGCAATGCCTCTGGAGGCACCTTCTGAGCTACCACCACTAATGCTACCAAATTTAAAGAACTTCAAAGATTCTACCTTATCTCTACTCATCTTAGTTTCTTGAATAAGAAAAATATCAGGTTTTCTATCCCTTATCATATTCCTAATAATATCATGCTTATGGGGATTATTTAGTCCCCTATTATTCCAAGAGATGATCTTCATAGTTACTTACCAATTCCTAGCTCCTTCAAAGTCTTATGAGTCCCATCTGCTATATTTTTGTTGGCCTCCTTGTCTCTAACTTTATGGTTTGAAGGTTGTCCTGGAGAAGAAGAAACATACCCGATATCATCTTGGGAAATTCTACTAGACTTCCTTACTTGGGAAGCCGAGGGGGTGGATCCTTTCTTATTCCTGTATTTTGGTATTTTCCAGTCACCTTATTTCTCAGGATCAACTTCAGGGTTACTGAGAATTCTGGAAATTTCTTCTTCATCACCCCATTTAGGAAATCTGGAGTCTTGTGAAGTACTATTGACTATTTTAGAAATTTGATCTGAATCCGATAGAATCATTCCTACTATAGCACATTTCTGGGATTCTTGCATTTTAGAGTTGATCAAAAGCGGGGAAGTGTCAGTCTTTTCTTCTTGAGAGCCAGTGATCTCCCCTTCCTCAGGTTGTTCCTCTTCATTGGGCACTTCCTTGCTAGCCCTAATATCAGAAATTACCATCTCAGCTATTTCTTTTGAGGATTTAGGTTGTCCTTTAGATTCCTTTATTCAGATCTACCCTTCTAGGGGGTTGTTCACTTTCGTTAACTCCTTCCTCAGGACTTCTAGAATGGGGAGATTAGAGATAGGGATTGAGGGTACCACTTCCTTATTTTCCCCCAAGGGTCCAAAGCAGTTATTATCAACAAAGTCAGCTTCCTTACTTTTTGAGTTTTTGACTTGCCATACCATTTTTTTAGGAGCCTTTTTACTTTCAGTCGAGGGTTTGGCTTGCTTAAGCTCCCCTTTAGGCTTGAGAGGACATGATTTATCACAGTGACCTACTTTCTTGTAGTGGAAATAGGCAAAGGGGATAGGTTCATATTATATCAGTTGCTTCCATGTTCCCAGTTTTCACACAATGTCTATCTCTTCTGGCATATCTGCATCATGAGCTATCCCTACACAAAATCTAGCATGAGTTAGCCTCATTTTTTAGGCTGTGACTGGGTCTATTGAGAGGAGCTTGCCAAAGGAACTTGCTTTTCTAGAGAAAATGCTTTCTGCCCAATACTCAAGAGGCAAACTTGGTAATTTTACACAAACTGGGACCTGTGCCAGAAGGGAATCATTCATGTTAAGATTCGGATGCCATTTCCAAAGGACCAATGTTGTCTCCCCAACCATCCAGGGACTACCACAGAGAATCCTTGTTTTATCTTCTTCACATGAGAAAGCAAAGGTAAGAAGGCCTTTGGGAAAGGCCAAGATTTTGACATTACCTTTCAAAGCCCATTTCCTTTTAACATAGGCCCTTACCACTTTGATGTTTGGGTGCAAACCCATAAACTTGCCTACCAGGGAGTTCGACATACTACTAATATTATGATCCAAAATTGAATTAGGGATAGAGATAGTGAACTTACCACTGGTAGGGTCAGATACGTTCTTGACAGGAGGTAAAGAGGATTTTCCTATTGGTCTTGTTCCAAAAAGGGATGACCATTTTCTAGTTTCGAGTCCATTCTCCAAGACCTCTTCATGTGGGCTAGACCCCCCACTGGACCCCCCCTATGATTTTGGTGACCACTTTCTTCTCTGGCAAAGTACCAATACCCTGCGGAGTCTCATCCACCTTTGGAATATCCGGAGGCTTGTCCTTCTCCCCCATAGGACCAACTCCATCATTCTAGTCGCGCCCACCATTAGAACCAGAGTTCCTGCCTTGCGAGGAATTTGAAATTTGAATTTTTCTCTTATCCATAATGTTGCTCCTCACCTTGTTCAAATGGTTTAGAGTTATCTTCTAAAATCTCTTTTCCTTTGAATGGTTCTTTTGAAAAGATGTTTATGCATATTAAGGAATATGGAATTCTTAAGGGCTTGAATAAACTGTATGACAAGTTTAGTGAGGATGAACAATGGAAAATAGAAGATGCAATTATTTTAATGATGAATAAATATAGTAAAGCCCTAATTGAATTGCAAGGGTAGATTCCAAATTCTTTGTATGGATTGATGCAAGATGGCAGGCTGCTATGAAACAAGATAGAGAATTTAATGAATACATTCTTAAAAATCTGCAACCTGAAGCTACAAGAGAGTAGATAAATGAAATTCTTGTAAAGGATAAATCATCTTTTCGATCTAAGAAAAGGTTGACAAGACTATTAATTGATGAGACCCAATCAGCTTACATGGAAACTGAGCTGATATTGAAGAAGTTGTTGGGTTTGATTCCTGAGGAGGAAGAGAACCTGAAGAAGTTTGAGATAGAAGATATTCCAGAAAATGTTGATATCATTGACTTTCAACCTATGAATTTGTAATGGGAGACCAACCGATAGATGATCAACCGGTCAACATACAGATAGAGACAATTGTCATTGCTAATGATGACACCGGTACTAATGATGTTGATGCAACTGATAATGTAAATGTGCAGGTTGATGATGTGCAAATGTATGAACAACAACAGGGATAGGAAGAGAAGAAAGAGAAAGAAAACAAGATCTTTGAAGAGCCACCGGTACATACACAGACTATTGGTACTCATCTGCCACCAGTAAATGATAATGAAAAGAATAAGGAAGAAGATAAGATAGAAGAAAAGACAAAGGATAAACCTGAAGAGAAAAAAGAGGAAGAAGAGAAGAAAATGGAGAAATTTGAACCTAAAGTATCACCTCTATCATTTACTTCTAAGAAGAAAATTGATGATGATGAGGACAATGATGCATTAAGTATACAAGGACCCATTAATATGGATATGCTGAATTCTACAAAATTAATTGAGATTGCCACTACAATGCAATCTAGAGCAAAGAATAAGAGTTTGATGGAACAAGAAAAAGAAGCTGAGACAATCAAACATGCAGTTGAAATTTTTTCAAGCTTATTATCGAAGACTGATACATACAATTTTGCTACACCGATTGATAAGATAGGTCAATTGGTTAATGATGTTGGTGAACAGATGAAAACATTTGAGGATGTGGCCTATGTTTGTGTAGAAAAGGAATATAAGAAGAAAATGACAGAGCAGTTAATGAAAGATATAGATAAAACTAAATTTGTTTTAACTATTAATAAGGATCACTTGATGGAAGCATTGGAGACTAGCGGTAAGATCCTTTCTACTATGGAAAAAATTTCTTTATTTTGTGATGATTTGGTAAAGAAGAAGTGGGAAGCAGAAAAAGAACTTGAAGTTCTAAGTGATTCATTTAAGCCCCTAGATGATTCTGCAATACAGTATGGATGGTCGGTTGTTGAACTTCAACATAAGTTGAAAGCTTAGGAAAATGAATAGGTAAAGAGAATAACATCCCTGCAGGAACTACAAACATAGTTGATACCAAAAGTTGAAATCTTGCAGAAAGGGTATAAAGAGTCAGAAGCTATTCTTGTTGCCCCAGAGATGAGCACTATAGATGTCATGGGGGAGCTTGTTGGGAAGATGAGGACACATGTGGAGATAACCAGCACTATTTTGGAGACCTAGCATAATGATCTAAAGCATTTGAAATCTCATTTTAGTGATATTTTTTCTAAAATTTCATTGTAAAAACATTTTGAACTCCTATATCTATATATGCTATGCAATTTTGATGCAATTTTGATGTAAATCTATTTATCTTTTAATGTATTTACTTTTCTTTGTCATTTTTGTCAAATGGGGAGTAGTTGTTGAAAAGAGAGTCAAATTTTTTATGTCATCATAATGGGGAGTAGCAGTATGAGTCTTGTAATGGTTTAAATTTTTGTAATAGCATGTAATTGCTAAGGAGGAGTATGTGTCATGATTAGAGTCAATTTTTGTATTGCACACTTAGACAAAAAATTTCCTAAGTGTTGCCATCAATGCCAAAGGGGGAGATTATTGGCTTGATGATGATGTTTTGGTTTAAAGAGAGAATTGGTGACTTGTATTATGTTGTCATTGATGTCAAATATGTATTTATAGTCACATAAGTCTTATAAGATAATCGGTAAAGCTTAACTGGTAGAGAAGACATTTTAACAGTGAACCAAAAAATAGGTCCTCAATCGGTAAAAAGGGACTAAGTCACATTCAAGCAACCAGTACAGGTGATTGATGAAGAGTTGGATGATGTGGTTTTACAAGAGTGATGGAGACATGTATTTGGTGTTATATTCTTGACTGCATTAGCAGATTCAATAGGATGATTGTAATTTGATGTACAGAGCAAGCTATCTAGAAGAACACTTAATCGATAGTGATAAAGTCACTAAGATCGATAAACCAATACAATTTTATTTTTATTTTTTGGTTTGTTATGTCGATGGCCAACATAAGTTCAACATGTAATGTAACTTTGTCTAGATTAATTGAACCTAGGAAATTGTTCCAAGGTTATGAGCTGACTAAGTTGATGTCTATAAAAAGTGTGATGATTTATGAATGCATGTATGAGATCAAAGGCGAATATTGAGATTCTGATTGTGTGGTGATTAGTGAAGCTTTTTATTGATGTATTATTGAAGTTTTGGAGGAACTGAAGTGGATCTTATTAGACACAAAATTGTTATATGAAGATCATTGAATTGTTGTTATCCTAAAATTTACAAAGGCAAAATCCCCTAACCGAGTAGGTTCTGATAGGTCTAAGTTTAAATCCTCTTGCATGGTTGCTCCTAATAGGGCAAAGCTCCTAACAAGTCTCGTCATTGTAATCCCTTCACCAAGTGACTCCTAACAGGGCATATTCATAAGACCTTAACCAGACAAAGATTTCTATTCTACAGATAGTGAATCTTGTGGGTACCAACTCCCACCATGGTTTTTCGCTTTTGGATTTCCATGTATAAATCATTGTGTTATGGTTGGCATGTTTTATGTAGTGTTTTCTTATGTGATTATTTTCCTTGCATGCCTATTGATTTTAAAGTTGTTAAGAGGTGTAATCAGATTCTTAACATTTTTGCTTGCACTGATTCACCGCCCCTCTCAGTGCCTTATAAGTTTATCAGTATTGTTATTGTAGACGTCTAAAAATGGTCAACGCTTGCGGAGTCATACTTTAACATTGGCGCATTGCCTTATTTTAGGTTTTTGCGCTGCATTAACATTTCTTCTATGTTGCGTACTTGGTCTTTATCATTTGCGAGCATCAAGTCCTTCTTCTGCATTCCTCATTTTTATCGCTTTTGAATTAGGGTTTTGTCCTCTTATCAATCTTGTCATTTTGAGATCAATTTGTCATCGATCCTCGTCCTTGTCAATCTTGTCAATTTTGCAATCGATTTGTCATCGATCCTTGTCCTCTTCAATCATGTCAATTGGCGCATATCAATTTGGTCTCTTTATCAATATTGGTCAATTTGTCAACCAATTTCAATTGTTTATCAATCAAATCATTTATCAAGTCAGAATCATGATTAAATCGAATCTACATCAATTATCTTTTGTCAAGACCTAATCTTCTAAGGTTTTATGATTTATTCATTTAATCTTGTTTGTCATTTTCCCTCTAGGTTAAATAATTTATTTATTTACCCTAAGTATTTTTGTCACAATTAAATATTTATTTAATTGGCTAATTAATTCCCCCTCTTTTTGTGAATTAATTAATGAATGAAAAATTATTAATTAATTCACCTAATTTTCTAATTTCATCAATTTCTAATTTCCTAATTTCCACATCATTTCTAATTTTCTAATTTTCCTAATTCCTAATTTCCACCTAATTTTCTAATTTGTCAAATTCAATTTCCACCTAATTAATCTCTCTCTAGTCTCTCCCTAGTTTTGTGCTTCGGTGGAAGCATGAATTTCTCATGCATCATACTATTGGCATAGCAAGATGTCATAGGCTTTTAGTCCTCTAACCTTTGCATTGGCAATATGTCATAATTCATGACATGGAAGGTGTCATAACCTTCTTTCTTCAACTCAATTGTGCCATTTTTGAAATCAATTGCCTCTAATGTCAATTTAATGCTAATTTGATCTTTTCTCCAATTTATCTATAAATTGGATGAATTTCTTCAATCCTAATCTAATAATCACTTTGTCGAATCAACCACGCGTCTAGTATCCTCGTGCTATCAAAATCAATCTTGCTTCATGCTTTTGCACTTGTAGGAGAGATCCACACAAATCTGCTATTTGGAGGAGAAAGGAGAACAATGGAGGTCAATTGAAAGAGGCATTGATGATGGATTTTCATTTATTTTGAGTGTCTTGTTTTCAATTCTTCTATTGATTGTAATTAGGATTTATTTCATTGCAATTTGGCTTTGTGGTTAGCGAATATCTATTTGCTTTGATGTTAATCGAATTCTTGATCTACATTTTTGGTGAACCCAGTGTGAACTAACCCCCTAACCATGCTTTTGAGTGCTTTTGAGATGATTTGCAGGTCAAAAACCCAAGAAACAGGGTAGTGCAGGGTTTTCTGGGAACTTCTGCGCCTGTGTCAAGCATTCTACGCCTGTGTCAAGCATTCTGCGCCTATGTCAAGGACATTTTGTGCCTGTGTCAAGCATTCTGCGCCTATGTCAGACATTCTGCGCCTGTGTAGGGCCAGAAACAGAGGTAAAAGACAATGTTTTTCACTTGCAAATTGTTTTCTTTTGCATTTTGTTTCTGCTTTTTTGGTTTTGTTGGTACTGATTCTCTGTGCAGAACCTTGGCATACGCATGGCAAAGACAATGAATGAAACTACTAACACATTTTATGCAGGTTTGATAGTCAAAGACTAAACATATCAAACTTCTGACTTGGGTTTTGCGGGTTGCCTTGGACTACAACTAAACTTTGTGTTTGCAATTAATGTTTAGGCACCTAGTATGATTTCAAAATAGGATGGAATGAATCTATGTTTGCTTTGATTGTTGAGTTTGACATTGGAGTAGGAGAGTATGCTCTCATCCTTCTTAGGGTGATCAGAAATCTAGATCTTCGATACCATGCTCATGTTTTTGATTGTGTGTCACCTTTAGAGGGCCTGCCTTCCCGACCATTTTCTTTTGCAAGTAAGTGATAATAGTGAGAAGGGAATGACCCAAAGTGAGTACGGCTAGAATACCTTGGCATTCTAACTCACTATAAACAAATACCTGATGGGCGAAATATTTGAAGGAGGGGTTACGTGGGAATTGCAGTTACTTGGGAAGTGATGACCCTTGAACTCTTTCTCATATCAACATCTAAGTAGGACCTCACGGTCTAAATCGTGCTTGCGCAACAACATTTGTTTGGTATCTTGGTGGGCTTAATGTCTCAATCACGCTTGCATGACACCAAGGAGTAATGCTTAACAGAAATCCTTATTAAACACCTTGTATTTAGAGGCCAAAATTCCTTCTCGTTGCTTGAGAAGGACAAGTTCGGATACTTGGAAGAGATACTAAGTTCGCCATGGGGAGATTTCCATGGAGACTGATGCTTGGCTGCCCTGAGAAGTGAGTTCCATGGAGGGGAGCCCGTGGGGTCAAGCATCTATGTATTCTCCTTGAATCTCATAACGAGTCTACCTCTCAAGTACCTACTGTCCTTGCCATCCATAAGAAATGTGTGAATGAGCATGATTGTCTTGAGTCTAAGTTAAAATATCTTTTCTTCTTTGCTTGTCAAAAGTTGAGTTGTGTCTCATTTCAAAAACAAGACAAATTGATTCAAAACAAGGTTAAACACAAGAGTATTTCATTCAACAAAGTTCAAAACACCTTCAAACATGGTTGTCAAACATTTTTCAAAATCTTGTCTCAACATTCATGTCACTTAGATTTAGGTTTGCATTTCGCAAAGTCGTTGTCAAGTACCAAGGTTAGGTTTTCACCTAAGTCATACTCCTTTGCATATCAATAAAAGTCATCCATTTGCATGTGTCCTCTTGCATTAGAGTAATACCATTTCATAATTCAACCTTAGGTTTTGCCTTAGTTTGACATTGTCATACATTTGCATTTGCATACCCTAGGTTTCTTCATTAAGCTTAGGTCATTATCATATCATATTAGGGTCATTTGCATAGTAATTATCCCTTTGCATATAGTGTCAAAACTAGGTTTTGTCATACTTGAGTAATCCAAATCTTTGATAAACCCTAAGTCATTGTTAGGAAGTCTAGACCTAATCAAACCTTTTCTCTTTATGTCATTATTGTCATTTGGTCAAACATAGCTTAGTATCCAAGCATATAGGGGAGACATTGTCTTTTGTCCTTTTGTCACTTGGTCCTTTTTTCCTTTGAGGTCTAGACATCATTTCAATTTCCTAAGGGTCTCTTTTTAGATTTGCATTCCAAAAGTTTGTCAAAATCTTGAAAAACAACCAAAAACATAGGTTGCATTCTTGCCATAGATTGCATTCTCATTTATTTAGTTTGCATTTAGTTGCATATCATATATTGTCCTTGAAAATTTCAAAAATATTGCATTTGCATAAGTGACATGCCTATTGAAACAAGATCAAAATCTAAAAAGATGGGTGAACCAACATATCAACCCATTGACAACATATCAAATTCACAGTTTCAAACTAGTCAAACAGTGCAAATTGAAGGTTTATCAAACACATCACTACCACCATATGGAATGGTTCAACTTGGACCACCTCCATTATATGAACCAGTGTTTCTACCTATGAAACCAGGACATGGGAGTGTTCCACCAACTCCAACAGGAAATGCACCTTTCGATTGGAATCAACCAAACCTGCAACATGAAATACAAACATTACATGAGGAACAAACTCTTTCGCAAGGATTTGGTTCAGATCAAGGCATTCAACAAGAAACAAATCCAAATGTCCAACCAGATTCTTCATCAGATTCTGATGCTTCTGATGATGTTGACATGTTCCTTCAAGATCCAAAGTTGACAAAAAAGATGGATAAATTCTTGAACAAGGTCTTTAAGATGTTCCCACAAAAATATCTTAACATGATGAGTAATGTGACCTCCTCAAGTGAGCAAATCAATGTGCAAAAACAACAAGGCGGTGAGCTGTTAAGTTTCTCTCCGCATCCAAATGAAGAAAATGTGCAACAAGCAACTCAACCTACATTGATGAGTAAACGTGCTTCAAAGGCATTGACAGTGACTATTCCTCAAAAGTCACCATTTGAGACAATAAATAATCCATTATTCAATACAACACCTATAACACAGGATCAAATGAAGACCACGCAAATATTGACAACTATCCCTCAACAAGAAGTGGTTCCTTACATGCATAAAATTGGATCAAAATCTAAGATACAAGAAAACTTCACGACTGGAATGCCTGATATCACCAATGTCCAAAACAATTCCATGATGCAACAAAGTTCTTATGTCCCGTTAAGCTCAATATATTTGCCAAACACTATTGCGACAGATCCTTCAATAATGATGACACAAAGAGCTACGGATAGTGGTTTGCACCAACAACAATTGTTGCAACAATTGAGTAATGCACAATAGGTACAATCGAATGTGCAAACAAGCAATGTACAACAACAACAATATCGCATTCGATAATAAATTGCAGTACCTTCTGCCCCATTACAAGTTAATGCAAACTTGCAACCATCACAATGGGTTGGACAAACAACACAGCAAGTTAATGCAAGTGCCATACCCCATCTTAAGGAGAAACAACAAAAACCACCTAAACAAAGTTTTTTGCAAATGATGGGATATACACCGTGAAAACAATTGGCACAAAGTCAACAAATTCCAGTTCGTCAGCATCAACAACAACATGTGCCTCAATATGTGCCAAGACAAACAAGCTATCATACTTCACAACCACAATTGGCACCTGTGCAATATCAACAACATACTCAATTGCAATATCAACCTAGGCTACAAGAAGCACAACAACAAGGTCGATATCAAGGCATGGCACAACCACAACAACAAGAGATGTACCAAGAACATTATATGCCGGAGACACCAAAAATGGCCATTTCAGAGCATCAACAACCGATCGAAAATACGATTTATCAACAAAGAGTACCCACCGGGATTAATGATGGACCTCCAAAGTCTGATACAATTGTGCAATATCTTGAGAAGTTGCAACGACAAGTTGACGCATTGGAAACTAAAGGAACAAAGAAGTTGTATATAGATCAGGATTTATGTCCTAATCCATTTGACAAGAGCTTATACATGCCTCCATTCCCTAAACATTTTGAGGCACCTAATTTTGAGAAATATAAAGGGAATGGAAATCCAAAAGATCACATTCAAGCATTTTTCGCAGCATGTACTGAAGTGAGCTATGAGGAGACATATTTAATGCAATTATTTGCACGAAGTCTCACGGGACAAGCCATGGATTGGTATTCGCATCTGCCAGGAAATATAAAGACTTGGTCTGAATTGGCTCAAAAGTTTATATCTCACTTTGCATTCAACATCGACAGTGACGTGACCATGTCAAATTTATGCAACACCAAGCAAAAGCCAGGTGAACCATTAGTGACTTTCTTGCAACGATGGCAAAGCTTGTATAGTTGTTCTTCCCTAGATATACCTGAAGAACAACAAGTGAATCTATTTATCCAAAATTTGGTCCCAGAAATGATGTATGAACTAAAATTGAAAAGTCCCAGTACTATAGAGAAACTCATTAAGAAGGGGATGAACATTGAAACTGCTCTTGTAGCCAAGGGAATCATTAAGCTTAACAAAGACAGTGACAACATGAATAATTCAGGGAACAGAAATAGATTTTGGTTTAAGAACAAGAATGTCACTAATGATGGAGTTGTTGATGCAAGAGCGGTGAATACAAATCAACTCCCATTCATGATCAAGAAATTGAGTGTTCCTAATATGTCAACTATGGAACAAAATCAAATGCCAATGGGCAATGTTACTCAACAACAGCATACTCAACAATACACTCAACAATATAATCAACAAGAAGGCCAGCAACAAAACCAATAATGCAAACCTTTCCGATTGAGAGATGGGCCTCCTTGACAATTTACGCTATTGGGAGAGCCTATTGAATCAGTAATGAAACAATTAATACAAGCAAAATTTATCAAGCTACCAGATATCAAGGCAGAACCTGTGGTAAAGCCGCATTGGTGGAATGATAATGCCTATTGTGAATACCATCGGTCCAAAGGACATAAAACTGCATCATGTTTTCAATTGAAACATCTGATTCAAGACCTGTTAGAGCAAGGAGTAATTGAGGTAGATCCACCCCATATGACCTCTAACACTAATCATACCATTTTCAAAACTCCTTTGCTTGATCATGACAAGGGTAAGGTATCTTCTTCAAACTCTACTCAAACAAAAAATTATGCAAATGCTGGTTATAATAATGTCATCAATTGTTTTCGCACGTCAAATGAGTATGTTTCCACCCTAAGAATAAAGGGACAAGATCCTTCTTGTGCAGTCACCACTCGTCGATCCAAAATAGTCCTGAAAGGAGCTCCTACAGCTCCTCCCAAACCAACTCCTGCAAGTCAGTACAATCTCTTGGATCATCTAGGAAAGACACCTGCACAAATATCAATCCTTGAGTTGTTGAAAATGTCCCCCGTGCATCGTGTAGTCCTAGATAAAGATTTAATTTAGTCCACTGTCCCGACAAACATTGATGTTGACCAGTTTCAAGCCCGAATTGGACATCTAGCTATTTCCCAAAATGTCACATTTTCCGATAATGATATCTCACCTGATAAGCTCCCTCATAATGATCCTTTACACCTTGAAGTCTTTGTCCATAATTACAAAATCCAACGAGTCTTGATAGATGGTGGAGCGGGTCTTAATATTTGTACCTTGAGAGTGGTTATTGGCCTTGGTTATATAGAAAATGATATTGATTCTTCCAAAAGAATAACTATCAAAGCATATGATGATGTTGAGCACCCATTCAAAGGGATAATTACATCACCTATCAGAGTCAGTCCAGTGATAGAAAACACTTTCCTGTAGGTCCTAGACCTCGATCTCCCTTACAATATGATTCTTGGCCGTCCATGGATCGATGCAATGAAAGCAGTTCCATCCACCTATCATCAATGTTTAAAATATCCTTACAATGGAACTGAGATAACAATTCCTGGAGATCCTAATCCACTTCAATTTTGTGCTACTCTAAAGGATACCCCTCAGCAGCAAGTCCCCATCAATAGAGAGGTCAAATCGCATAGTTATGTGGATCCTAATGAATTGTTAGATGTTGTCAAAGGAAAATTGAAGATACAGGACCAAGGATGTGGAGAATATTCAATGGATCAAACATTCCTCATCGGGAATTTACCAATATCTCCAAAATCATATGGCAAACCACATTTGTTGCAAAAGGAACCTAAGGTAGTTGTTCAATATCAGCCTCCCACTACATTTACAAGATGGGGTGAACTTGACAAAGAAACTTTAGATGATGATGTCATAGATTGGCTTTATAAGGATCCAACTGAGACCCCACCTGTCAGGTTTCCATTGGAACGGTACGACAAAGAATTTACTATGCTGCAAAAGAAAGGATATGATGGCTACAGTGGCTTAGGCCTAAACAAGAATGGAAGGTTAGAACTTGTCATACCCAAGATGCGACCTCCAACTTTAGGGTTAGGTTTTGTACCATTGCGAATTGGATCCTCATCTACCAAAGTGACCACGTGTGAAAAAGGGTGTGACTCTGATGATGAAATAACACCTGAGGATACCCGACCCAAAACTGATTCCAATGAATGGGAGTGGAGTTCCTTTTCTTCTAGCTCCTATGCCCTTGACAATATTTTCCTTGACCCTGATAATTTGCCTATGGAAGACAAACATGAAATAACTCCTCTTCCTAAAACATGTCCTAATGCTTGGATAGAGTCATTTTGGGACCCAAGCTCAGAATCAGATACAAGCAGTTCGGATAGTGATACCACAGATGTTTACATCTTTACCATATCAGCCCTCTCTCTCCTGAAAACCGATGATGACATGCCCCTCATCTATCCCCAGCTTATCCAACATGACCAACAAGAACCAATCACATTGGACTGTTTTCAAAATGACAAAGCAATTGCAGAATTCCTTGGACTACGGGAAGGCATACCACAAGGTGATCATAAGGTAGGATTTGCTATTGACCTAGATTCCACAGCATATTTTGGGGAGTCAACTCCCTCTTCCAGTCATCAAAATGAACAAAGAAAAGAAAAAGTAAAAAATCAAAAGAATAGGTCTTTGAGTGAAAACCGTAAGGCACTCTCTGATCATACAAAACTAAAAGTAAAAGATGTACCTACGGGCGAAAACCTCTCTAAGGCGCCCAAAGGTGGAAGAGTGGACATACCCCTATCAAGTCAAGATAAATCAACATTACTTGTGGAAATGACCGAAGAAATCAATTTGGGTACACCTGACAACCCTAAGGTCATTCATTTTGCTGCCTCTCTATCACAACAGGAAAAGATAGATTTTGTCAATTTCTTTCTTGAGAAGAAGATTAGCTTTGCATAGTCCTATGCAGATATGCCTAGCCTCAATCTAGAATTAGTCCTTCATCATTTGCCATTAAAAGCAGATGCCAAGCCTGTCAAACAAAAACTTAGAAAGATACATCCCCAGGTGGCTCTTTTGGTCAAGGTAGAACTAAAAAAATTACTGGATGTGCGCTTTATCAGACCCATCGATTATGCAGACTGGATTTCAAATTTAGTACTCGTTAGCAAAGTAACTAGGGGCATCAGAATCTATACGGATTTTAGGGATCTCAATAAAGCATGCCCTAAAGATGATTTTCCACTGCCAAATATTGACATCATAGTTGACATGACTGCTAGATATGAGATGCTCTCATTGATGGATGGTTTCTCTGGCTATAACCAAATTCACATTGCTCCTGAAGACCAACATAAAACTGCATTCACATGTGCTTGGGGTACCTACTATTGGGATGTGATGCCCTTCGGTCTTAAAAATATAGGCGCAACATATCAAAGAGCGATGACAACAATTTTTCATGATTTCATGCATACTTTGATGGAGGACTATGTTGATGACTTATTATGCAAATCTGTCACAAGAGATAGTCATTTAGCTATCCTGGGCCCAATCTTTGACTGAATGGAGACCTACAAGCTCAGACTCAATCCAAAGAAGTGTGTCTTTGGTGTCACAGCTGGAAAATTACTAGGGTACATTATTTCTCATAGAGGCATTGAAGTCGACCCTGCCAAGGTTAAAGCAATAATGGATATGCCTCCTCCTGCTAATCTCTGTCAACTAAGAAGTCTACAAGGAAAGCTACAGTCAATCCGTCACTTCATAGCTCAGTTGGCCGACAAATGTCATCCATTCCAGCATCTATTGCATAAAGGTGTCGCTTTTAAATGGACTGAGCAATGTCAATCAGCCTTTCAAGCTCTCAAAGACTATTTGTTGTCACCACCTATTCTAATGCCTCCTATAGAAAGAAAGCCATTTATATTGTATATTTCTGCAACTGAAACGGCACTAGGAGTTCTCTTGGCCCAACAGGAAGAGAACGGCAAAGAGCGAGCTATTTATTATATCAGCCGGACACTAGTAGGCTATGAGCTGAATTGTTCAACTATTGAAAGGGCATGCTTAGCAGTGGTATTTGCAACATAGAAGCTCTGACACTATATGTTAAATCACCAAACATTGCTGGTTGCAAAAATTGATCCCCTAAAATACTTGCTTAGCAGAACAGCTTTGATGGGTTGCCTAGCAAAGTGGGTTATGATCCTCAGTGAATTTGATATTGAGTATATGGAGTGAAAGGTGATAAAAGGACAAGTCATTGCAGATCAACTTGCAGAGGCTCCTATTTATGATGATCATCCCATGTTGACCGATTTTCCAGATGAATTAGTCTTTGCTCTCACATCTTCTAATGAATGGAAGCTATACTTTGATGGATCCCATACCAAGTTCAAGTCCGAAGCAGGCATCTTGTTTGTCACCCCTCAAGGTGATGCTATTCCCAAGTCCTACAGAATAACTTTTCATTGTACCAATAACATTGCAGAGTATGAAGCACTGGTCACAGGACTCCGAGTAGCAGTCCACTAGAATATCACACATTTGCAAGTCTATGGAGATTCTCAATTAGTCATCCAACAAGTGAATGATGACTACGAAACAAAAGATGAAAAGCTTATTCCCTATAAGCATATGGTAGACTTCTTCAAGACAAAATTCACGGCTATCCATTTCAATCAAGTTCCAAGAATGCAAAACAAGTCGGCAGATGCGATGGCTACGATTGCTTCCATGTTGAATATGCCCCACAATATGGACAAATGTGAATTTTTGGTTGAACAGTTGCTTGTCCCTTCTTTTGACATTCCAACAGCAGATGTGATGTGTGTTCTTGTTGGTCCCAACTCCCCATGGTACAAAGATGTATATCAATATTTGAAATCCCAAACCTTATCACCTAACCTTTCCGCTAACCAACACCGAGCCTTCATCCGATAGACAGCCAAATATGTCATCATCGCCGAAACCCTTTACCGTCGTTCCTTGGACCATACCCTCCTTAGGTGTTTGGATTCTGACGAAGCACAAACAGCTTTACACGAGGTTCACGATGGTATATGTGGGGGCCATTTCAATGGTCTGAGCTTAGCCAAAAAGTTGATTCATGCTGGGTATTATTGGCCCACTCTGGAAAAGGATGTTCATGATTTTGTTAAGAAGTGCTACAAATGCCACATCCATGGAAACTACATTCATGCACCAGCCCAAGAGCTTCATTCTGTCATATCTCTGTGGCCCTTTTCTCAATGGGGATTGGATCTTATTGGCAAGATTCACCCGACATCTGCAAATGGACACAAGTTTATCATTACAGACATAGAGTATTTTACAAAATGGATCGAGGCTATCCCCATGACCTATATCACTGGTGTGCAAATTTCAAAATTCCTATTGAATTATATAATATGCCGGTATGGGGTTCCCCTTTCCATAGTCACAGATAATGGTCATCCCTTCAAGAATAAAGATGTCAAGGAACTCTGTGAAAAGTTTCATATCCAACACCATTTCTCCAGTCCATACTATCCACAGGGAAATGGTCAAGTCGAAGCATCAAATAAAACCATTATCAAGATCCTGAAAAAGGTTGTCAATGATGCTGGTCGAGATTGGCATGTTCAGTTGAATCCAGCACTATGGGCTTATCGCACTTCTATCTATACACCTACTGGTGCAACACCTTATTCCTTGGTGTATGGTGCGGAAGCCATTCTACCCTTGGAAGTGGAGATTCCTTCCTTGCGTGTTTCCTTGCAACATCTGATTGATGATGAGACGCACAGAGTCTCTCGGTTGCATCAGCTTGAGATGTTAGATGAGAAATGTTAGACAGCCCTGACACATTTACAAGCATATCAAAACCATCTCTGTCGCTCTTATAATAAGAAGGTCAAAGGGCAACACTTTGAAGTGGGAGATCTAGTTTTAAAGGCAAACCCTAAGAATGCACGGTCTACTGACATCATCAAAGGTAAGTTTGAACCTAATTGGGTTGGGCCCTTCATAGTGACTGGAGCCTATGGCTCGGGGGCATATCAGCTTGCCACGCCAGAAGGTGAACCTCTGTTTGATCTTGTAAATAGCATGCATCTTCGCAAGTACTGGGCATAATTTTCTATTAGCACTTCTTCAAGTATGATGCTGAAAAAATACAAAAAAATCAAAAAAGCAAAAAAAAAAATACAAAAAAAGTGAAAAAAAAAAGCCAAAGAGAAAAAGAGCAAAAAAAAAAAAAGTAAAGAAAAATGATTCACCCTCTAGTGAAAACCTAGCAAACAGGTGCTTTGGGCAAGTACCTTGGTGAAAACCTGGCAAATAGGTGCCATGTGTAAAATGAGATCATTGCTCCGTCATCTGTCATGACCTCTAAGCTATGCTTTCTCTCAGCCGGTTTATCATGCCTATCTTTGTCTTGACCCAATGTTCTGTTCCAGGCCTATGATTGGTCAACATCATTGTCTTACATACTCCATTTCTTGTGCATGTGTTTTGGTCCTGGTCGCTTTGTATGTCTTTCCGCTGTGCATTGGGTGCGTTCCCCTTGTCATGATCAATCACTGGAACTTTTGCATTTAAAATGTCCTAAAATAATTCAAAAAAATTGAAAAATGTCCTGAAATAATTCAAAAAAATTGAAAAATTTCTTGAAATAATTCAAAAAAATTGAAAAATGTCCTGAAATAATTCAAAAAAAATTGAAAAATGTCCTAAAAAAATCCCTAAAAAGCCAAATAAAGTCCTGAAAAAATGAGCACAAAAAATTGTTTTGTAAAATCTCGAAAAACAAAACAAAAATATATGATCCCTTTGTGCATAGACAGATCCCTAAGTATCCATCCAATGACTCGCAATCAACATTGTGCTTTACTGAAATCATGCATAAATAGATGAACTTTTCAATCAAACCAGACATTCAACCTGATCTGAATTGTCATATCAATCAACCTCAACATCGTTCGTCCTTGGCACACTATCATGGGTCTTATACAGGGTGTGGTATACTCACAACCAGACTGTGTCCTGTCTTAGAAGGGGTATCGCATTCCCTGAAACCAGACAGCATGATCGTCCTATCAGCACTTTCAACTTTTGACAATGAAGATCGAGATGTTTGTTTGATTTGTTGGAATTTGTGCATCTTATCTTTTTACTGATTTATTTTTTGGTTTCGATCATGTTCCTATGTTGCTCGATGATGTCACTAAGTGATTTAGAGTGACCGGGATGGTTCATGGTCCTTTTCTTTTTTTTGTTGTGATTGTTGTTTGTCTGTGATGTGTCTGTCTTTTGCAAAAGGGGTTGCATTCCAGCTCTGGCCTTCAATGCCATGATGCTATGTGTCCGTTTTGCTACATTAAATAAAGGTTCTCACCTACAAAGTGCATTACTAAAAGAAAGTTTTTCTTCGTCTCTAACTGTCCTTTGTCTAATTTCTTCTTACTAACATTTCTTCCGTCCATCTTGGTAGTCCGTTTGATCCTATCATCTTCTATCATTTTTATCGATCAATTGGCCTCTTTTCTGCATGTTTCTGGCCAATTCCTCGAGGGGGCATGCATATGTCATTGTCATTGTCTGGGGCATTTTCATTATTGTTATTTGAAACAATGCTTAAAATCACATTGTCTCAAAGAGGGGCAAAATGTAGACATCTAAAAATTGTCAATGCTTGTGGAGTCATACTTTAACATTGGCGCAATGCCTTATTTTAGGTTTTTGTGTTGCATTAACATTTCTTCTATGTTGCGTACTTGGTCTTTATCATTTGCGAGCATTGAGTCCTTCTTCTGCATTCCTCATTTTTATCGCTTTTGAATTAGGGTTTTGTCCTCTTATCAATCTTGTCATTTTGAGATAGATTTGTCATCGATCCTCATCCTTGTCAATCTTGTCAATTTTGCGATCGATTTGTCATCGATCCTTGTCCTCTTCAATCATGTCAATTGGCGCATATCAATTTGGTCTCTTTATCAATATTGGTCAATTTGTCAACCAATTTCAATTGTTTATCAATCAAATCATTTATCAAGTCAAAATCATGATTAAATCGAATCTACATCAATTATCTTTTGTCAAGACCTAATCTTCTAAGGTTTTATGATTTATTCATTTAATCTTGTTTGTCATTTTCCCTCTAGGTTAAATAATTTATTTATTTATCCTAAGTATTCTTGTCACAATTAAATATTTATTTAATTGGCTAATTAATTCCCCCTCTTTTTGTGAATTAATTAATGAATGAAAAATTATTAATTAATTCACCTAATTTTCTAATTTCATCAATTTCTAATTTCCTAATTTCCACATCATTTCTAATTTTCTAAATTCTTAATTTTCTAATTTTCCTAATTCCTAATTTCCACCTAATTTTCTAATTTGTCAAATTCAATTTCCACCTAATTAATTTCTCTCTAGTCTCTCCCTATTTTTGTGCTTCGGTGGAAGCATGAATTTCTCATGCGTCATACTATTGGCATAGCAAGATGTCATAGGCTTTTAGTCCTCTAACCTTTGCATTGGCAATATGTCATAATTCATGACATAGAAGGTGTCATAACCTTCTTTCTTCAACTCAATTGTGCCATTTTTGAAATCAATTGCCTCTAATGTCAATTTAATGCTAATTTGATCTTTTCTCCAATTTACCTATAAATTGGATGAATTTCTTCAATCCTAATCTAATAATCACTTTGTCGAATCAACCACGCTTCTAGTATCCTTGCGCTATCAAAATCAATCTTGCTTCATGCTTTTGCACTTGTAGGAGAGATCCACACAAATCTGCTATTTGGAGGAGAAAGGAGAACAATGGAGGTCAATTGAAAGAGGCATTGGTGATGGATTTTCATTTATTTTGAGTGTCTTGTTTTCAATTCTTCTATTGATTGTAATTAGGATTTATTTCATTGCAATTTGGCTTTGTGGTTAGCGAATATCTATTTGCTTTGATGTTAATTGAATTCCTGATCTATATTTATCATAGTAATGTGAACATTCAATGCCTTTTCCCACCATTGTTATTTTCTATCCAAAATAATTCCAGCCTCGGGAGAAAGAAGGAAAAGCTCAAGCCTGAGTTTAACTCCAAAATGAGATTACATATATCTATTATCTACTATAGATTTAATCTGAAAAAACATGTATGAATGTATATATACACTCTCATATAAATTCTTTAAATACATGTAGAGTTTTGCCAGAAACTTGGAAGACGGATAGTCAAAATGTTGCAGTAACTGTGCAATTCAAAAGGTAATAAAGAAAATAAGAAGTCATCACCTATGTTATAAGAAATTTAGAGAGAAAACAAAATCTGCCATTAAATCTTTTACAAATGAAGCAACACAACAGATTTTCTTGTGTAATGGATCGAATGTGTTCATTTGAAACTACAATAGTGGTAATGGGGGTTTTGTTTATGGAGAGGAAATGACAGAGTAAGAAAAACCAGTTGGCAAGCTCCAGATAGCTATGGATCTGTTAGCTATGGATCTGAATATGTATCTCAACCCAGAACTTCTAATTTTTCATCTCTATCATGAATAGTATACATATTCAATACCGATATGGTGCTAGTGATTGTTATGCCGCTAAATCGCTCTCATATTCACTATATGCTACCAAGCTTGATCTCTCTATTTTTGCATATTAATTAGTGGTACAAATTTTGAGCAGTGTGCAACATGATATCAAATACAACTTACTATAACATGCAAACTGCATTGCAAATGAATGAACGTCACGCCAGTCACTGTACTCTCAATGATATGATGCTTAGTTTAATTTGAGGGGTACATACATAGATGGCTTTTACGTATCTTGTTTTATAAAATTAGAATGGTACCAGACAAGACAATATTCAAAAGTAAATTTCTGCAAGCAACATGAATGGACGCGATTGAAACAATCGTCTTGCACTGAATTAATACAAATTTCACCATTGATTGCCACAACGAGGTCATCCATCTCAAATAGGGAATGCTTCTGGACATGTCTATTCTAGCTCCAAAAGGGACCTGTCGTACCAACGACATGCATCAACATACATGTCCAAGACATGCATACCATGTCAATTTTCTGCAACGGCCAGACCCACGGTATGTGACTTGGAGTTCTCATGGACTCGTCGATTTCAATCGTCAGGCCCCATGCGAAATTACATGGACTTGTCGGAGGATGGTCACAGATCACTTAGTGGTTAGTAGTAGTATTTTGTGCATAACACGCACATTAAAAGCCAAAAAAAAAAAAAAAACCACTGGCAACTAAAGAAACCATGTTCGAATGGCATACTGGCAAGAAAAAGAGGGTGCAAGCTTCAAAAAAAAGCCATAAAATAAAAAAGACCATCGGCAATTTAAGAAACTACATTCAAATGACATACTAGTAGTAGAAAGAGGGCGTTGCTTTCAAAAATGAAATGGTCATTTCACAGGGTAAAAGGAAATGGCGGCCACGCAGTCTGTGAATCAACAAAAGTGACTAACATGCCATGTTAGTTGAATTTGCCATTTCGTGGGGCAAAAGGAAATGGCGGCCATGCAGTCTGTGAATCAGCGATAGTGACTAACACACCATGATAGTTGAATTCGTTGTTTCGCAATCCAAAAGGAAATGGTGGCCACGGAGTCCACGATTTAGTGAAAGCGACTAACACACCATGTTAATCGAATTCGCCATTTCGCGGGCCAAAAGGAAATGGTAGCCACGCAGTCTGTGAATTAGTAAATTAGACTAACATGGCATGTTAGTCACTTTCTCCATTTCGTGAGGCCTAAGAAAAAGGTGGCCACACAACCTATGAATCAGCGAAGCCGCATAACATGCCATGTTTATCACTTTCGTCATTTCGCGAGGCCATAAAAAAAGGTGGCCATGTAGCCTACGAATTAGCGAAGCAGGATAAGATTCCTTGTTAGTCACTTTCGCCATTTCACATGGCCAAATAAAATGTCAAACACGTAGTTCGCAAAACAGCAATGGCGCATAATACGCCATGGTAGTCTAATGCGCCGTTTCGTGAGATGAAACATAATGCTGGCCAGGTCATCCACAAATCAGTGAATATGCATAACATTCCATGTTAATCTAATTTGTCATTTCGTGAGGCAAAATAAAAAGGTGGACATGCAGTCCACAAATAAGTGAAGGTGCATAACATGCTATGTTAGACACTTTCACGGTTTCGCGAGGCCAAAGAAAATATCAGCCACACAGGCCGCGAATCAGTGAAGGCGCATAACACGCCATGTTATAGCTGGCACAAACCTTTCGTAAGTGATTGACAATGCAGGCCACAAATCAACGAAGGTGCATAACATGCGATGTTATAGTCGGCACAGAAATTTCATAAGTGATAACCCTATTTTCATCTCTAAATTCTCATTTGAGGATGAAAATTCATGAGTTAGGGTTAGCAGCAGAATTTAGGGACAAAATTTGGTGGAAACTTGCAAGTAAGCATACAGTCTCTCCCTCAACCTAGTATTTGTAGATGCCATTTACAAATTATATTAGGATCATGGTGTGCTTTTCTTGATTGGTGAGGATTCATGAAAAGTGTTTTGTTTGCCGAGTAGGACCCAGTAATTGGAAAGACAATTATAGCCAACCAAACTAAATACCATCATGCTACCCTCAACCCTATCTACCCTAAACAATGTTCCATCAATCTTGTATCCTATACCCTATACCTAGATGGGAGAGAGAGGGGAGACATACATACAAGGGCATAGAGAGAGGTGCCTAAACAATGTTCCATCAATCTTCTCTCTCTCTCTCTCTCTCTCTCTCTCTCTCTCTCTCTCTCTCTCTCTCTCTCTCTTACTCTCTTTTCCTCTCTTTCTCTCTCATTCTCTCCCATTATTTCTCTCTTAAGTCTATCGCCCTCTATGCCTCTATCTCTCTATCTCACTCTCCTTCTCTATCAAGTGTATCTCTTTCCCACTCTCTCGCTTCCTCCCCCCCTCCCTTTCTCTTTTTCACTTAACTCTCTCTCTCTCTCTCTCTCTCTCTCTCTCTCTCTCTCTCTCTCTCTCTCTCTCTCTCCCATTCTTTCTCTGAAGTCTCTCCCTCTCATCCTCTCTCTATCTCACTCTCCCCTTTTCTCAAGTGTATCTCTCTCTTATTCTCTCCCTCTCTCCTCCCCTTCCCTCTCTCCCTTTCTCATTAACTCTCTTTCTCACTCTCCCTCTCTTTGCACCTCTCTCTCTAGTCTCTTGTACTCACCTTCCATCCCTTCCTCCCTCTCACTTAGGACACCATACGACCCCTAACAACACCATATGGTGTCCTAAGGGGTCATAGGAGAACATAAGACACATAATGACACCGTACAGTGTCCTAAGGGTTCATAGGACACCATATGGTGTCCTAAGGGGTCATAGGATACCATATGACCCTTAGGACACAATATGACCCCTAACAACATCTAAGGGGTAATAGGACACTATATGATACCTTAGTACACCATAGGACCTATAACAACACCAAATGGTGTCCTAAGGGGTCATAGAACACCATATGACCCTTTAGGACACCATATGGTGTTGTTATGGGTTGTATGGTGTCCTGAGGGGTCATATGGCATCCTATGACCCCTTAGGACACCATATGGTATTGTTATGGGTCGTATGGTGTCTTAAGGGGTTATATGGTGTCCTAAGGAGTCATATGGTGTCCTAAGGGGTCATAGAACACCATATGACTTGTTAGGACACCATACGACCCATAACAACACCATATGGAGTCCTAAGGGGTCATATGGTGTCTTAAGGGATCATAGAACACCATATGACCCATAACGACACCTAAGGGGTCATATGGAGTCCTCAGGGGACATAAGACACCATATGACCCCTTAGTACACCATACAGCCCATAATGACACCAAATGGTGTGCTAAGGGATCATAGAACAACATATGACCTCTTAGGACACCATACAACTCATAACGACACCATATGGAGTCCTAAGGGGTTCATATGGTATCCTAAGGGGTCATAGGAGACCATATGACCCTAATGACACATAAGGGGTCATATGGTGTTCGAAGGGGTGACAAGACACCATATGAACCCTTTACGAATGATAACAACACCATATGGTCTCCTAAGAGGTCATAGAACACCATATGACCCCTTAAGACACCATATGACCCATAAGAACACCATATAATGACACCAAACGATGTCCTAAGTGGTTCTATGGTGTCCTAAGGGGTCATAGAACACCATATGACCTCTTAGGACACCATATGACCCATAACGACACCATGTGGAGTCCTAAGGGGTCATATGATGTCCTAAGGGTTCATAGGACAACATATGACTCTTTAGGACACCATGCAAACCCATATGACCCCTTAGGACACCATATGACACATAACAACACCATTTGTTGTTCTAAGGGGTCATAATATACCATCTGACCCCTTAGGACACAATATGACCCCTAACAACACCTAAGGGGTTATATGATGTACTAAGGGATCATAGAACACAATATGACCCCTTAGGACACAATACAGCCAATAATGATACCATATGGTTGTTAGGGTTCCCATAGATACTGAGAGGGGGGTGAATTAGTATCTGATTGGTAATGAAATTTTCTTAAAACTGAATATGCAGAATATAAAGTAACAGTATACCGGTATGCAAGAATTAATGCAAATAACAGAATCAAAAGCATCCACATGAAAAGAACACCATAACACAAGATGTTTAACGAGGAAACTCGATGTGGGAAAAACCTCGGTGGGATTTGTGACCCACAATATTCACTTACTAGCCAATAAGAGAATATTACTTACAATAGGGGCCTGCACATGCAGGAAGGCCAACTACCTAGAGCTCACTGCTCAATAAGAAGTCACAGTGACTTACAATGAGGATTTACACAAATCCAATATTCTGTACTACTTTACAATAGCATCTTCAATGCCAGATTTAGTACCGGTTCTTGCTCTGTTCTTTACATATACCCTTGACCTACAAATCGCACATTAGGTCTACCTTATAATTTATTTATTGCATTCTATCCATGTCCTACAAATGCCTACAATGATCTCTTTTATATACAAGAGTCATTTTACAATTTGCCAAGTCGGCTTACAATGATAAACAAAATATTACATATCAAAAATCCTGTCGGCCTTTGTGCCGGTATACATATTTCCTTCTATGTCGGTGTACATCTTCTGTGCCGGTGCCGGTGTAGATTGATTTTGTTGATGCCGGAGCACTATTCTGTTTGAGTAATGCTTTGTCGATATAATGTCTTGCTAGTGCCATAGGATTGCAAGGTTGCCTGTGTAATGCTTTGCTGGTATAATGTCTTGCTAGTGCCATAGGATTGCAAGGTTGCCATCAATGACAAAACCTTCAATCACACACAATGTCTCATTGGAGTGTCCATATGCCAACAATGGTGTCCTAAGGAGTCATATGGTGTCCTGAGGGGTCATAGAACACCATATGACTGCTTAGGATACCATATGGTCTCTATCTCTTTTCCTCTAACTCTATTTACCTCTCTCCCTCCCAACCCCCTTCTCCCTCTCACCCTCTATCTCTATCTCTCTCACTCCCCCTCCCTTAGGTGTCTCTCTCTTTCTCTCATTATCTCCCTCTCTCTCTCTATATCTCCCTACCTCCCTACTCCTCCCTTTCCCTTTCTCTATCTCTCTCTCCCTCTCTCTTAGGTGTCTCTCTCTCATTCTTTCCATTCTCTCCATTCTTTCCCTCTCTCCCTCCCTTTCCTCTCTCTCTCTCTCTCTCTCTCTCTCTCTCTCTCTCTCTCTCTCTCTCTCTCTCTCTCTCTCTCTCTCTCTCTCTCTCTCTCTCTCTCTCTTTCTCTCTTTTCTCTCTTTCCCTCCCCCATCCTCTATCTTCCCTCTCCCTCTCTCCCTCCCATTCTTTCCCTCTCTACCCTTCTCTCCCTCTATCTCTCTCTCTACCAGGTCTCTCTCCCCCCTCTCTCTTAGGTGTATCTCTTTCCTATTATGTTCATCTCTCCCTCTCTCCCTCCCCCATCCTCTCTCTTCCCTCTTCCTCTCTCCTTCCCATTATTTCCCTCCCCCTCTCTCAAGGGTATCTTTCTCACATTATTTCCCTCTCTCCCTCTCTCCCTTTCTCTTTCTCTCGCAATTCTCTCTCTTTCCCTCTAACACTCTTTCTTTCTCTTCTATTCCCTTTCTCTTTCTCTCTCAATTATCTCTCCTTCTCACCCTCTCTTTCCCTCTCTCCCTCCATCCTTTCTCTTCTCTCTCCCTCCCACATGGAGTCCTAAGGTGTCAAATGGTGTCCTAAGGGGTCATAGGAGACCATATGAACCCTTAGGAAACCATACAACCCCTAACAACCATATTCATAGACCATATTTCTAATATAACTTTTCTAGTACATAATTCATTAAAGTGCTTGATTGAACATATTTTAAGTATTAGTATTAATTTTGATTGAATTTATCAAGTTCTTATTCTTCTATGTGGACTTTCTCTAGCTAGTATTTTCCTTATCAAAATTAATAGGATAAAGAACCTACTTCCTGCTCTGACTGGAGAAAGAACAAAGAAGTCTGGAATATCCTTCAGTAGGGGGGTCTGAATGTTTTCATGGAGTGGCTAAGTGGGAAAGACCCCACAATCACTAGCTATCTCATCAAGAACTGGAAAAATGGCAAAATCCTTATCAGATCCCATATGATGAATGTTGATGAAGAGGTCATTGCCGAGGCCACGAGGATGACTACTGAGGGAATGAAATTTTACAAGGACTGAGGCATATCAGATAAAGCAGAAGATAAGTTTCCTATCATGGACAAAGAGAGGAGAAAGATGACTAAAATCAACAACTCCTACCATGCTCCGAAGAAAATTTGTAGGCCATGGAGGTTTGTTTTATTCTCTTCTATTGCATACATTACCTTAGATGGTAGGTTTACAAGAGCCTACGGGCATTACTTTGTTTTGCTCAACCATTTCCATCATGGGGAAAAGGTGAGCCTACCCTATTACCTAGCATGCTCAATGGATCATACTATAAAGGAGGTTCAGAAGGACCCTAAAGGCAACCATGCCCTCCACCAGGGGCTTATGGTCCTAGTTTATAAAATGCTTAAGGGGAAGTGCATTGAAGAGCCTATTAAAGAAAAAAATGCAAGAGATGAGACAACGAAGAGTGAAGCTAGCAGATTTAACTTTGAATCAGAGACCGAGGGAGAATCGGAAGAAACTAGCAAAAAAGGGAGGAATAGGGCCAAGAAGAGAAGGATTATTGTGGAATCAGAAATGTTGGATTCTGAAACCGAATCCTTTGAGAAAAAAATTGTTAAAAAAAAGAAAGGGAAAGCTACTAGAAAGTAGACTCAGAGGAAGAATACTAAAAAGTTTAACAATTCAGACATCAACCACATTCTGGTAGATTCTAAGGAGGAGGTTGAAGAAAACAAGAAGGTTGAGGGTCAAGATAAAGAAGGGGAGGGTAACTCGGTGATGGGCAATATTGAAGTCGTGAATACCACAATTCTGCAAAAGGAAATTGGTAGTGGTGAAAATGATACTGTTAAAGCCTTCTCCGAGACCATCGCTACCATGGTGAAGGATATCAACAGTTTGAAAATAGATACGCAGGCTATCACAAGAGTTACGGTTGGTGATAAGCCCCTGGCTGAACATGTTAAAGAATTTGTTGCCATTCTGCATAATGTTGAAGGTATTGAATGTATGGTTGGAAAAATCATAGCTACGGAAAAAAAGGTAAATGAGATGGGAGATAGAAAGGAAATGGAAAATAAAATGAATGACTTTGGCAGCAGAATTGATAGGTTGGAACTCAACGTCAAGGAGATTGCAAACCAAAATTCCAAATCCTCAAATCATCGATGGACAACATGAACATCCTTATCAACAAGTTTGAACAATGCTGAGAAGGATGGTGATAAAGAGAATCTGGACAAGAAGGGTCATGAAAGGAGGACCAGAGCTAACACAAAGATCAAGGGCGACATCAAAGGTTGTGAGCTGGAGGAACTAAAGACCTCAGTGAACAACATGAAACAAATGGTTGTTCATGCTGAGGAAATTATGAATAGTATCTAGCTCTCTGTTGGTGTCCTAGGTTCTATCTTTTTGCTGTCTCTGTGCTTTCCTTTCACTATCTGTTCTGGGTTTTTAATGATATGTTATGTTAGTTGATCCCTTTCGGTGGGATCATTTTGTCTTTTTGAAGTGATCAAGCACTTTTTTCTAGCAGTTTTGTTCTCCTGGCTTGTACAAGGTTCGGGTACCTTTCAAATACCTGCTTTTACGTAATCAAAACAATGTTATTCTATTCACTTTTCAAGCTCACCATATACTACTCAAAACAAACATCTAAACATAATTGGAAAGATAATATACCATCCCAATAATGTAGGATTATGTTATTCATTTTCCTCACTAATAACTTACAAAGCTATCTAGAAACATGACATTCCTTGCATACACACCCCATATTTCCAAAAAGAAATGATGAATCCCAAGTTATTTATACTCAAATTTATTGTCAAATGTTATCTTATATTTAAATGTTCTAGTTTTCCTTGGTTCTTGATGAGTCAATTAGATTGTGAGATCTAAATTTTAGAATTATTTTGATATAAGGCATTAGTTTTGTGGTAACAAAGTTTGACTTGGGTCCTCATTATCCTCCTCTTGTTTGTGTTTTCTTTCTTAGCTAATCCCTAAGTTACTATCATTAGAATTCTTGATTTGAGTGTTTAATTAGACTTTTTTATGTTATGTTACTATCATTCTATAGTGTTGTAAATTGTAATCCTTTACAAGATTCAAACTCTATTTGGGTCCCTACTTTAGTATGCCTTCTCTTGGATCATTTTAATCATATTTGGGTCATATCCTTGTTACAAGTGTGGTTTCCGTTGCACCAAAAGGTCGACCTTTCAATGTCTGATACAACCACTAGACTTTTAGAATCCATAGGAGGCGGTTAAACCATGTCACGAATCCCACGAGGGATGTTGGCTCACTACCAACAATCCCCCCAGTGTCACTCATCGTAGGCCTACATCACTCATGGGGGGATTCAAACCTGTGACCAAGCTCTTATACCACTTGTTACAAGTGTGGTTGTTGTTGCACCAAAAGATCGACCTTTCAATGCCCGATACAACCACTAGACTTGTAAAATCCATAGGAGGCAGTTAAACCATGTCACAAATCTCATGACGGATGTTGGCTCATTGCCAACAATCCTATCCTACTATTGTCATATACTAATTATGAGACTAGATCCTATGTTCTAGATCTTGATACTATACCACCCCTTTCTCTTGTCGATGTTTGAGAGGACTATGGTTCCCAAAACCCTAGTCTGAGTTGACTAGGGTGCCCAAGACCCTAGTCCCTCCAAAAGGGACCTCAATTCAAATGTGTGCAAGTTATGCCTCTGTTATTTATGATTGAATCTCAATATTTTTATGTCTATGGATCAAGGGGAGCATACTATTTTATTGTTTTTCTTCTTTGAACAGAAATGTTTGTCTCAGGGGGAGTTCTGAAATTTTGGTAAGCAGTATTGGCACTGCTTTTTATATTGTAATTGTTAGAGTAATCTTTTATTAGCTAATAATTATTTATTTAATTATTAGTCTATTATACTCTATGCTTAAGCTAAACTTAGAAATCTTATAATTCTTTAGGGTTTTCACCTTTAGGGTTTCGAGTATCCTTTTATAAGGATTCTCTATTTGTATTTTCATAACAATAGTAATTATTTAATTGTGTTCTTGTTGCACAATCAATATGACTCCTCTTTTCTGGATCTCTAAATTCTAGCCTCCATAGCTTTTTTGCTTCTCTCCTTTTGTGATAAGTTTGCATGCAGGTGATCTTTGGGAGTTGTAGAGTTGATTTTTCCTCAACTTCAATATGGTATCAGAGCTCCAGATCTACATGCCCCTATTCTCTTCATGATAGATTTTGGGCCTTGTTTTGCAGATCTATGTATTCGGGGGTTTATGCAGTTGTTGTTTTCATTTCTGGGGAGCTGATTTTTTGTTACATTTTGGTGCCAAAAAGACCTCACAAATGGATTCAAAAGGATGATTCCATGAATTTTGATATATAATTTGCCTATTTTCGGTGACAGGGGCATCTAGGACATGATTTTTTATTGGTACATTTTTTGAGACATGAAAATCCGTACGGCTATACCTGCAAATGCGTCAAAAAAAAAAAACACCCTCTTTATGCCTTACAAGAGGGGATTTTTTTCTTTTGGCCGTAACTTGGTCATACGGAGATTCTTTTTTAAAAACCTTATATCGTCGAAAAGTTCTTTCTGAGCTCTATCCAGAATTGGAGGTTTGAACTTTTGATTTTTCTTTTTGGATAGTGTTTTTTCTATCAAAGCCAGAGGTTCTTTTTTGCACTCCGGAAGACATAATTTGAGCATCCGAGCTCTATTTTTTGAAAACTTGATATCGTTGGAAAGCTTGTTATGTGTTCTTTCCATTCATATGAGTTTTCTTTCCAGATTTAGCTCCAACTATATTTTATTCAATTTTTTTTTTTTAGCACTCTGGTGAATATCTTGGATGTTTCAGGTCCTGGGATCTCTTTCTTTGAGTAGGATGTCTCATCTTTGGTTGTTCTTTCTGTTTCCAGTCTTCTATCTCTTCTAATCATTGTAGCATTTTATTTATGCAAACGCACTAAGATAAAGTGGCATCATGCATTGTATACTTGGGGTCTTGCACATCTTGTGCCTTACTGTACATGCACTACTTATAAAGTGTCATGGGAGGGTTGATGTTTATCTTTGTTTGCCATCTACCTTTGTTAAGTGAGTGTTCCTTCCATGAAATTAGCCTCATGATGTGTGTCAAGTGAGTGTTCCTTCCATGATAATATCTACTTTCTCTGCACCTTCGTTGTTCCTGTTTCTTCATAATGCAGTTCTTGTTGGCCATTCTTTTCAATGTCCCTGTCCCTTTTCAGCATTATGGAGAGGTTTTTCTTGTTCTTTTAATACTTCCTAGGTTTGATTGATCAACTCTTCAGGCTTTGGTGTTTTATGCCATCTGTATCTTTGAGTTTAGTTGTTTTCCTTTGTTTCCCATCTGATTCAAGTAGTGTCATTTGAGGGAACTCATGTAGATTACAGTCTTCTCTACCTGATCATGTTCTATTTCAGTGGAGGTTCTTCATTCTCTTCTTTTTGTTCCTATCTTCTGGAACACTCTTGTTTGGAGGCTTCTTAGTCCTTCACTTGAGCTTTCATCTCTTCTTGGAGAGGAGTTTTGTTCCCACAGGGTTTTCTCCTTTTTCTCCACTTTACAGATATTTTTATTGTACTTGGGTACCTCATCAGGCCTAGTTGTTGGGACCCATCGTTGCTTTCCTGCATTTTTTACATGTTTTTTTAGTCCTTAGTTGTTTTTTAGCTACTCCCTAAGCTCATCTTAAGGGGGGTGTTAGAGTAATCTTTTATTAGCTAATAATTATTTATTTAATTATTAGTCTATTATACTCTATGCTTAAGCTAAACTTAGGAATCTTATAATTCTTTAGGGTTTTGAGTATCCTTTTATAAGGATTCTCTCTTTTTATTTTCATAACAACTGCAATTATTGAATTGCATTCTTGTTTCACAATCAATATGACTCCTCTTTTCTAGATCTCTAAATTCTGGCCTCCATAGCTTTTTTGCTTCTCTCCTTCTATGACAGGTTTGCATGCAAGTGATCTTTCAGAGTTGTAGAGTTGATTTTTCCTCAACTTAAATAGTAATGATGGTTCATCTTTCTCAGCTCTACAATATCATAGGTGGAGAATACATGTTTCCAGTAGAATATTAGTCAATTTTCTTCTTTGGATCACATGGGAAGAGTAAAATCAGTAATGCCAACAATCTCCCCCTTTAGCATTGATGTCAACACATAGACCACTACCTCCTTCCCTCCATCTCTCTTCTCCTCCTATTTTTTCTCTCCACTCTCTCCCTTTTTTCTCTTGATCACTACCTATCCCTCCCAACCTCTCTCTCCATACCTATTTTTCTCTCTTATTTTCTTCTCTCTCTCCCTCACCTATCTAACTCATCTCTCTCTAGGTCTCTCAGTCACTCCCTACCCACCTCTCCCTCTCTTCTTAGATCTCTCTTTCTCTTTATTCTCCCCTCTCTCCTCTTCTCTCTCCCTCCCATCTCCAGGTCATCACCTCTCCCTCCCCGATATAGTCTTTAGATAATAGGTTTTAGGATATAAGATTTATGGTATAAGGTACAAGATTGATGGTACATAGTTTAGGGAACATAGGGTTGAGGGTAGTGATCATATTGATTCCTCCCTCTATCTCTCCATATTCCTCTCTCTCTCTTCTCTCTCACCTCTCTCTCCACAAACCATGGTCTCTCCCTCCCTCTTTGTCTCCCCCTTCCTTACCCTCATATATATCTTCCTCCCCTACTCTCTCATACTCTCTCCATTGTCTAGGTCATCACCTCTTCCTCCTAGCCTCTCTCTCCCCCTCTTGCCTTTCTAGGTTTCTCTCCACCTAGTTCCATGATAAAGATAAAGATAAAGATATAGTAGGGAGTGAAAGCATGGGGAAAGAAATGATAAAGTGCCTAGAAAGGCAAGAGAGGGAGAGAGAGGCTAGGAGGAAGAGATGATGACCTAGACAATGGAGAGAGGGGAGAGAGAGAGTATGACAGAGTATGAGAGAGTAGGGGAGGAAGATATATATGAGGGTAAGGAAGGGGGGACAAAGAGGGAGGGAGAGACCATGGTTCAGGGAGAGACAATAATTATTCTGATATAAGGCATTAGTTTTGTGGTAACAAAGTTTGACTTGGGTCCTCATTATCCTCCTCTTGTTTGCCTTTTCTTTCTTAGCTAATCCCTAAGTATTAATTTTTTTTCTAAAGATTAAATTTTAAAATTATTCAAATATATTAAAAATCCTTGAAGTAGAGTAAAGAACCAAGTCTTAGCAATATTTGTTGATCAAGATCAACGATCTATAATTATAATTTTTCAAAATTTCATGTTATTGACTTTTCCTGTTATTCGATGAACGATCAATAATCTGTCATTTAGTGGTATGATAAATTTTGTTAATATAACACAAAATTTATCACACCACTAATGACACATTATTGACCATTCGTCAAATAACACGAAAAGTCAATAACATGAAATTTTGAAAAATTACAGATCGTTGATCTTGATCAACAGATATTGCTAAAACTTGGTTCTTTACTCTACTTCAAGGATTTTTAGTATATTTGAATAATTTTAAAATTTAATCTTTAGAAAAAAATTATTTAAGTCTAAATCCCAAAAAATACCTTCATAGTATAGTACTACTAAAGACTATGGTTTAGGATGATTTTGTAGATTATGATTTATTTTAAGTTTTATGAATGATATTCAAAGATAGGAGAATGAGAAACAAAACTAATTGTAAACACCTAAAATTAATTAAATCAATATTTAATTAATTTAAGCCTATCAACATAATTAATCATAGTTTTGCGGAGCCCAAGAATGAGTTGACCTGTGAAGTGTTGAAACTGCAAACGCTCATAGCACACCATGCTAGTCGCAATTGCAGTTTCGCAGTGCGAGAATGAATTGACTAGTCAAGTGGCAAAACTGCGAATGCCCATAACACATCGTGTTAGGCTCAATCACAATTTCATGGAGCCCGGGAATGAGCTAACCTGTGAAGTGTCGAAACAGCAAACGTGCATAACACATCATGTTAGTTGCAATCACAGTTTTGCAGTGCAAGAGAATGAACTGACCGGTCAAGTGGCAAAATTGCGAACATCCTAAACACATCATGTTAGTCACAATCACAGTTTTGCGGAGCCTGAGAATGATCTGACCTGTGAAGTGTTGAAACTGTGAACATGCATAACACACCATGCTAGTCACAATCATAGTTTCACGGTGTGAGAGAATGAACTGACTAATCAAGTGGCGAAACTATGAATGTCCATAACACATCGTGTTAGTCACAATTGTAGTTTCACGAAGCATGAGAATGAGCTGACCTATAAAGTGTCGAAACAACGAACACGCATAACACACCATGCTAGTCACAATCGCAGTTTCGCGGTGCGAGAGAATGAACTGACTAGTCAAGTGGTAAAATTGTGAACGCCCATAACACATTGTGTTAGTCACAATCATAGTTTTAAAGAGCCCGAGAATAAGCTGACCTATGAAGTGTTGAAACTGCTAACGCGCATAACACACCGTGTTAGTCGCAATTGTAGTTTCACGGTGCGAGAGAATGAATTTACCAGTCAAGTGGTGAAACTATGAATGCCCATAACACATCGTATTAGTCTCAATCATAGTTTTGTGGAGCCCGAGAATGAGCTAGCCTATGAAGTGTCGAAACAACGAACGCGTATAACACATCGTGTTAGTTGCAATCACAGTTTCGTGGTGCGAGAGAATGAACTAACTAGTCAAGTGGCGAAACTATGAACACCCATAACACATCGTGTTACTCGCAATCGCAGTTTCACGGAGTCTGAGAATGAGCTGACCTGTGAAGTGTTGAAATTGCGAACACGCATAACACACCATGTTAGTCTCTCAATTTGAATTTATGATTGATCTTTCTAAATTAAACATAAAAATTTATAAATTATATATTATTTTTAAAATATTTGTGTAGATTAAAAAATAGAATATAAATAGAAAAAACACATCTATATGATAAATTAGAAACTTTTAATAATAAATACCATTATATATTAAATATTATTTAATATTTTTGTAGGTACGTAATTTGATTTTTTGAATATAGAAACATTAAAATTATTTTTGGTCTTCCTTAATTGAAAATAATAAATTATATATTATTTTTGAAATATTTGTGCAGGTATGTAATTGTATTTTTTATTTTTCAAATTTAGAAACATTGTATTTTTATGTTTAAGATTTAGAAACATAGAAATTCTTTTTGATATTTCTAAATTGAAAATTAAAATTCTTTCCTTCCTTTTCTTGTCAAAATATTATTTCTATTTTTATTATTCTTATTCTTAACTTTTCTAGAGAAATAATTGACAAAAAAAAACATTCTATGTAGGCATGTCAATATCTTAACAAAAATACTTAAAGTCATGTTTTATCACTATATGCAAATAGAAAATTGTTGATATCAAATTGAAACTAACAACTCTAATACTCTATTTTTTGCAATATTTTATTTAAATGAAGTGTTTCTCTCATTCAATATGCATATAATTGATATATAATGAAAAGAATTAAATTAATCTATAATTATAAAATTAACTAAATAGCTCATCAAAATATATTATTTCTACCCTCTTTGCTTTATTCTAAAGCATAATTTTAAACATTAAAAATATATATAAAATAATTGTCAACATTAATTTAATAGATCACCACAAAATGATACATAATTCTAAACATTAAAAAAAATTATTTAATAATTGTAAACAGAGTTAATCTCTTATTATTGTAGGTTTTGTCTTTGGTCTATCTCTCCTATCAACATGGAATTTTCTTTCCTCTATTTCATGCCTTGTACAATGTTTCATGTCATTAATGTATTTTTAATGAGAAACCCTAACTGTAGCCTTATCTTCCACAATAGATGCATTTTTCTACTTGTGAAATACTTCTCATCCTTTCTATTATCTCGCTTTCTCTCTTTTATTGATGAAATTTTACCCTTTAAAATCTATTTTTCAGATTATCAATTCATAGACAAACAATTATAATTTTTTTTTAAAGTACAACAACCAATGCATATATCTTGCTTTCTTCTTCTTTTGATGTTTCCCTCTAAAATCTATTTCAAATTATCAATTTATAGATTAATAATTATAATTTAAAAAAAAATACAGCATCCAATCCATAAATCAATAATTCCATACATAAAAAAAATGTTACAAATTTAGTAGCATGAAAAGATTTGAAAGCACTTTTTAGAGGGAAAAGAAAAGAAAAGAATTTAAACCACTTGTTAGAGATAAAAAAAAAAAAAAAAAGAATTGAAAGCACTAATTTAGGAACCTTATGGATGTTGTTCCTTCATATGGCTTTCTCTCGAGCATGAGAAAATACCTTGTGGTAATGTTGCACCAAATCATATCAAAATAATCAGCAACTGTCCCAGATGTTTCCTTCTTTATTTCCATTATTAGATGTCGAGTGTTGTTTGTCAATCCGTTGAGAGAAAAATATTTTGGTTTCAGACAGCCTGGACATACAAATGGCTAAAGAATTCCAGTAAAGTTTTTGAGACATTGTGACTGCAATTTCTATAATGACAATGAAGGGTACATGCCTAGAGCACAGATCAAGAAGAAGACATGAAAATATCTACAAATTGCACAGCCAAAAAAGATGCCCAAAATTTTGCATTGTCCAAAATGCGATGAGTTACCAGAAACAATTCAAGAAAAGAAATTAAAAATCATGATCAAAATTACAATCTGTACAGATGCTAAATCTTAACGAAAGTAACGAAAGAATAAAGAGAAAGAGAAAGAGGTATGTTCAATCTCTCTGGATGTAGGCCACAAGATGCTCCTATGGTGAGCAATTATATTGGCTCAATTGTCAAGAGATCGTCAACCACAAGAGAAGCTAGGAGAATAGAATGTTTTCCCCCTTCAACTTACTATACAAGCGCACCCCAACTTTCCCAGAGTTTGCTGGATGGATGGAATTCATAAATACAACAAACACAACAAAAAGGTCTGCCAGCTGAACTACTTACTTCAGAGTGATTGATTATAGATATGGACTAGTGTTGGTGGTTGCTTTGTTTGTTCACATAGGCATGCGAGTACTAAACTGCATAACAGCTTTTTGACTCAGAACAGAGTTCGATTCTCCTTGCTACAATTGGCCCATCACACGAATGCTCTGGCTGCTCCTCCATGCTCATTGCTCACCATATCTTGGCAACCCACATCCGACAGATTGAACAACCTACGACATCCAAACCTAGCATCAAAAAATGGAAATGAAATTGCAGCATCAAAAAATAGAAATGAACGTGCAGCATGAGAAAATGAAAATGGAATTGCAGCGATAGCAGTAGAATTCAAAACAAATATGTTTGAAATTATGTTTGGGCGGGAGCAGGAGAGGAGTTTTAAAATTTAAATTCAAATTTTTGGACACATGTGGCTACAAACTGTAGCCATGCCCGTGAGGTATGACCCAGAGAGTGGTCGACAAATGTTAACCGCGTGCGAATGCTTTTCGTCAACCGCAAAACGGCAACATGCCTCCACGTCAGAAGCCTGATGGTAGGTCCCAGAACGTGTTGTATGGCATGAAAGGGCATGTGATTTTGGAAGCCGTATCATGGCATGGCACGCCATTTGCATGTCATTTTGGAGCTAGAATAGCTACAATCAACACCAACGTAATAAGCATCTTATAAATCACAATCAAGTCGCTACCTTGATTAATAAATGTTTGTTTCTAATTATTCACAAATAGTACATAAAATTTAATATATTCATTAATGGGTGTATCATCCTGCAAACATATTGATGTCTTCTTACATATGTGTGTAACCATTGCTTGTAGATACTCACTAAAATTGCCAATATGAATAGATCGGCAATCATAATCTTTGTCATGATCTTTCTCATTCACCACCAATTGTATTAATACACATAGAAGCATTACTATTTATTTAATTTTTTATTTCAATTGATTTGTCAATTATCTTCTTCATTATTTTTGTGATCTTATCAGAGAACTCTTCAACCTTTCATCAACAAATCATATATATATTTTCTTGGTATCGATGACAACATTTTCATTTAGATTGTGTATTAAGATATTTGATATAAATCACAACTATCCAATTTCTTAACTAACGACAATCTCACTTTTGACATCAACGAAAATATTCTAACAATTGCATAATCCTCATTAATAATTTATCAATAAAAATAATTACCATACTGTACAAATTATTTGCTTAACACACATAAATGAAAAAAGAGACATTGTAAAGGAATTGATTAAATTCTCATCATTATCTATATTATATTTTCATTTGAATTATGACTAAGATAAAACTAAAATAAATAAATAAAATTTCCTAAATTACTATCACTAATTATTAACAATGACCCCTTTAATAGAGTGAAAAACATCAATATTGATTTTGTCATTGTTATAATAATAATACTACTCTCAACTTTACATTTACTATTTATCTTTTCTTCATCACGTTGATGATTAACTCCTTGAAGTTCCAACGTATTGTACATCATTACATTTATAATTAAATATTGATTAATAAACTTTAATCATAATTCTCAGTCTTAACATTACCTATAGAAAGTACTTCTCAATTGTAATGTAAAGGCCATAGAAAGATGGTTATCTTAACAATTATTTATTTATATATTTTACTTTTTTAAATGACCACATAATAATATGGATATCCATTGATTGTATATCATTAGAGTACCCCACACACACATTTTTGAGATTTTAATTTCTCAAATGACAAAGTGTAAAGTTTAGGGTGGAGTCTCATAGGGGTTTGAGTTTCTATTATTCACGGAGAAAAATCTCATGAATGAAAAAAATTGCTAGCAGATTATTTGAAATCTTTTCATGGAAAATAGGAGCTCCTGCTTTTTAGACTTGCATATTTGAGCAAGTGAAAATGGTGTGGAGCTAGAGCTTGTTGATCGAGCGTCAAAATGTTATCTACCACTTGTCAAACATCTAAACTAAAAAATAATTTTGGAGGGAAGATAAAAAAATTTACTTGTTTTTATCACTACACAAAGTATAGAAGATACAGGTATGGTACTCATGAGACTCACTAGCTTCCTTAAATTTTGGACCTTAAACTTTTAAGTTGAACTTCACTACAAAATTTATGGGACCAACAACTTTAAAATATTTCTAAAAAATCTTGTAGCTCCAACTCTATTTTTTATAAAGCCCTCCTCCATAAGACCCTATCCTTAGTCATCTTAAGTAATTAATTCAAGTCTTATATCCATTGACCAATCAATACTATAGTAGTGCATTTAATTGTTACTTATATAATAATAATAATAATAATAATAATAATAATATAGTTGTATATTTATAATGCATATAGTTATGGATTATCGGGAGCAACAATCATATTGCATATATGGATATTATTCTCGTCGAGTGGATTTCTCTATGCTTGCACAAACCATATTTTATTTTTTTATATGAGGAATAACTTACTCCTTCGAGCAAATCAGCTTGACCATTGTCTAAGATTAATTTAAAATAAATGTTTTTAATTTTGTGCATATGGATTTCAAACTCATTGAGCTCAAATTTTTACAAGAGCATGTGATGTTGCAAGAATGTTAAGTTATCTTAGCCTTAGCAGAGGTAAGATGGTGAGGAGCAATGGTGGGATGTAAGGGCGGTATCCAACCTAGGGTCTCAAAAACAATAAAAACACATAAAATAAGGCCTATAATAGCCCTTTAAAACTCCTTGAAAAATCAAATCCGAGTTTGACAAAATCATTACTCTTTTAACTCTTGCACAACACACCCAACCTAACACTTTATTACCAACCGTATAAAACCAAAAGATAATAAAGTTAAACTTGACTCAAAACTATATTGGACTATCTTCTCTAAGCCACAATAACTTCAATAATTGTGAATTATTTTGACAAGGGTTTAATTGATTCTCCCTTCTTCCAAATGACACTAATTTCTTGTAATTTTTCAAATAGATGCTTGGTGAGGACATCATATTGATCACCTCCTCACAAATAACAACAATATCAAATTCAATCGTTAGTAAATAATCACATATACATACATGTTGCCTTCCTTTGTGTATTTGAAATGTCTGATTACACTTTCAATAATTAGTAACATCCTAATCTTCATTTATTTATTTAAATAAAATATCTAACAAAATTTCTTTTAATCAATTCTTTATTAAACAAATATCATTAAATTCAAAAGCATATGAACTACCTCATAACTTATCTTACATATACCAACTTGTTGGTTAGGGTTGTCTTGAGGCACTCTTTTCTTTGGTCAACCAATAATCCTCTTCATTGTCATGCAAATTTCAAAGGTCTCATTCCATCTTTAATTTATCCTTATTTGATGATATGCCAATATTGCAACATCCCAACCAATGTGGGTTAAGGCATCAATTTATTTTTAAATCCAACATTAATGAACTTGTCCAGAAGTTGTGGAAATTACGAACAAGGTTGAGGTCTTAATTGATCACGCAACATTGGTAGTTTATTCAAATCTCCTTTCTTCACACAGTTGCAGAGTCATAGAAAAACATCTCCATCATGCACATGCAAACTCCACTTGCTCCCCGTCTTCCATCTTGGATGATTAAACCATTTTTAAAGCTTTCTCTTTGAATTTTGTTATAAAATAATTAGTTCTCCTAAAAATAAACTGTCATTAATTAAATCAAAAGAATGCAAAGTTGTTATGCATGTGTACTTTTGGTTTTAATATATCCCCTCTTCTTTAAAAAAGATACGAACATATGTAATTTTTTATTAAATATATATGATAATAATTTTTATTTAATATTTGCATTTAAAATAAAAGTAAAATATTTGGGTTATGACATAATTTTAATATTTAGAGATTACGCCCCAATATTACAATCATGTAATTTAGAGGCCACTGTTGGTATTATGGATGACTTCATCATGTGTTGCATTGGTTTTGTCATTGATGTCAACACTTATCTTTCTGGAGGTCTACATTGCTGATTTGGCACTCTGGTTATATTGGTTTGTTGTTGAACCGGCACATTGTGGTCCTGGTATGGATATTGACTTATAAACAGTCATCGGTATATGTTTCACCGACAACTTATATGTTTCACCAGTAGCTCAGCAAGTTGATGATGACTTGTTATCATCTATAGATCATTTGTTTATGTCGAAGACATGGATTGGATGTTTGCATTTGCCATTTTGCGTATTGGACTAATCGGGTTCACATATTTGCCTTTATCAGCAGATAGGTCTAGGTTATGGACCGGTACAAGATATCATGTTCCAGATCAGCACGACACGTTTTGGAAATGGTTTATTGATTGGATAATGTGTAAATGTATTGAGGCTGACATATTGTATTGCATCAAGATTTATTTTGTAAATGTAATATCTTTAGGGAGTCAACCTAATCATGAGGTCTTAGATTTTGTATAAATAATTGTAAGATGTATGAGTGTATGTATGAGTGTGTGCGAATATTGAAGATCATTGTGAAGAGCGAAAATAAGAAAATCCTTGTGCGAATCACGTAGATATTATCTTAAGGTTGAAGGGAAGGATATGAAGGTGTTTGGCACTCATGGTCAGATCTTAAACCAGTACTAAATCCAACATTGAAGATGCTAAATTGAAGCAGTACATTGTTATTGGATTTAACCATCCAATTGTAGTCAGTGTGACTCCTATTTTGTGATTGAGCAGTGAGCTCTAGGCGGTTGGCCTTTCTGCATGTGCAGACCCTATTATTGTATTCACTTACTATCTGCAATAGTATCATCTAATTGTGGGTAAGGTTTCCCACTATGGTTTTTCCCCTTACAAGGTTTCCATGTCAAAATCTTTGTGTCATGTGTCGTGGATGTGTTTTTCTTTCTGTTTCATGCATTAAGTTGTACCGGTATTGCTATAATTGTTAATATGTTTTACCGGCACTGAGTTTTAAGTTGAAATAATTGGTTTTGGGTTATAATTTATTGACAACTGATTCACCCCCCCTCTCAATTGTCCTTCCCAGTTCCTAACAAATCATTATCTACAGTAGAAGCAGAATATGTTACAGCAGTAACTAATTGCACTCAGGTATTATGGATCAAGCTAATGTTGAAGGATATCAAGGTAAAATGCAAAGAACCGGTAATTATTTAGTGTGATAATTCAACAGCAATAGATATATCAAAGAATCCGATATTTCAGTCTAAAACAAAGCATGTTTCTATTAAGTATAATTTTCTGAAAGAAAATGTTGAAGCAAATGAAGTGAGATTGGTTTATGTGAATACTAAAGAGAAAATTGCAGATATTTTTACAAAGCCTTTTCCTAAGGAAACATTTGAATATCTCAGAGAGGAGCTTGGGGTAATCACCCCACTAGAATAGACTTGAATGATGAAGATTGGCATCAAACCGGCAGGGAATAACAGAAAAATATTTTTTCAGTTTTGATGAAGGAGAGCTACTACTCAGGGGGAGTAGTTAGTTGTATGTTATGTTCTGATTTTGATTCTTGACTACTTTGGAATTTGATGTCAAAGGGGGAGAGATGTCTATGGAAAAACATTGTACTTGGAGAGATATACTTTGGTTTTGGTTATATTGGTTTTGTTTTTGGTACAGAACTTTGTATTGATCTATTTTGGGAGATTGTTGGTATTTGGTATTCTGGTTTTGGCACTTAGATGTTTTTCCATCTAGTGTTGCCATCAATGCCAAAGGGGGAGATTGTTGGTATTATGGATGACTTCATCATGTGTTGCATTGGTTATGTCACTGATCTCAACACTTAGCTTTCTAGAAGTCTACATTGGTGATTTGGCACTCTGGTTATATTGGTTTGTTGTTGAATTGGCATGTATTGTGGTCCCAGTATGGATATCGGCTTATGCACAGTCATCGATATATGTTTCACCGGCATCTTATATGTTTCACCAACAACTTAGGAAGTTGAAGATGACTTTTTATCATTTGGAGATCATTTGGTTATGTCGATTACATGGATTGGATGTTTGCATTTGGTGTTTTGTGTATTGGACTAATCGGGTTCACATATTTGCCTTTACCGGCAAATAGGTCTAGGTTATGAACCGGTACAAGATATCATGTTCCAGATCAATACGACACATTTTGGAAATTGTATATTGATTGGATAATATGTAAATGTATTGAGGCCGACATATTGTATTGCATCAAGACTTATTTTGTAAATGTAATATCTTTAGAGAGCCGACCTAATCATAAGGTCTTAGGTTTTGTATAAATAATTGTAAGATGTATGAGTGTATGTATGAGTGTGTGTGAATATTGAAGATCATTGTGAAGAGCAAAAATAAGCATATCCTTGTGCGAATCATGCAGATATTATCTGAAGGTTGAAGGAAAGTGATAGGGAGCTTGCTACGAAAGTGCTCACAAGGCTAATTTTCTCAAAAAGGATCGATTTATTACCCAAATACTTGTAGGGTCTTTTGTGTTTGTCTACACAATATGTCTTGTGTTATAATTCCAAGTACTACATGGTTCACTTTCCTAATAAACTCCCTTTTAGGTGATGGCTCTCGCCCATGCATAGATCTACTCAAATTGCTTATTCCTTTCAACTACACATTCTCATTCCTGGTTCTTGGGGCCTTCAACCTTATGTTTTAGAGTGTACTAGGGGTCTTCCACATGGGAATGTAGGGGCAGTAAAGTATTACTCACCTTTGAATGCTCACGGTTTTGTTTGAGGTCTTTAACCCTTAGCTTGCTCAATTTCACCAACGAAGATCAACTACCCCCTCATGAGGCTGCACACTGTCTAAGGGTCCCAAGTAATACTTATTTGAGTGCTTAGGATTATTCTCATTATGTTTCATAAGTCCCAAGTTTGACTTTGCCATTGGGTTCATGCTCTTGACAAAAAAAAATCATTGTGTGTTATGCAGTCCTAAAGGGCTACTAGCTCGTGGAGGCCTAATTGGCCCTTTTTTTTCTCACCTAGCCCAACGATGGGAATTTCCACCAAGAAAATTGTTTTGGTTGATGTTTAGGAGGTCTATGCTTGAAGATTTTCAAAGTTTAGCCCACTGTTTGTGCAGATTTAGGATTGTCCACCTTTTGTGGCATATTTGGAGGGTTTGGTAGGGTTTGGAGAAAGTAATTTTGGAAAGCCTCTCTAACTCCACTCTTCAAGCCTCCACAATGTCTTAGGACCTCTGCCACATCATAAGGAACCTTCCTCTATTTCTTCCCTGCAATCAAAATGCCAAACACTTGGCAAGCAAGTGAGAAAATAGTAAATTGCCCCTGTCACTGTCATTTTTCTGCCTTTTACCAGTCAACTGTTGCCATCTCTTGAGACTTGCATAAAGAAGAGTTTTTATAGGAATAATTCCTCAAAGAGGTTTACAAAATACTAGAGTCACTCCTATTACATTTTTTTCTCAATTACAAGGCATGGATGATGCTTTTGGAAGCGTTCCAATGAGCATTTTACAAATACCATTCACAAAACAATGAACTCATTGTTTGTTTACAAAAATAGGAATGTTTGATAAAACAAGCTAATCCAACAAGCCAATATGATGCTTAAAATCCCTTTGCCAAATGTCCAAACCACTGTCACATTCATTTGATCACCCAAATTACTTTTGAGTGCAAACTTTGAGTTTTGTTCATGCTACTAGCCAAATGACAAACACTTGCCTAGTATTCACTCAAGTGCATCTTCCAAACACTTCTCTTGCACAAAATGAAAGATATGTACATTATATACACATGAATCAACTTGGAAGAATTCATTGGAGAGATCCCAGACCTAGATCAACCAAGTTGATGCATTTTACAACTCCAAACCCCTGGCAAGGCAACAGGTACACAGTTTACAAATATTTTTGTACAAACACCTTGCAAATGAAAAACCAATGAAACAATTACATGGGAAACTTTATTACATCAACATTTCAACTTCCAAGAAGGTACAGTACGGATTTGCACAGCTAGAGTACGGACTGTTATTCAAAAAGGAAGGAAAAACAGTCATAAAAGCCAAAAAAGCATTATTTCTATTAAGCTTCTCTTGTAAATACAATCACCAACCCTTTCCAAGGAAAAGGGAGGCCTTTTATAGTTTTTCCAATTAGTTATCAAGCCTTAGTACAGACATGGGGCTTTCATAACTTCATTTTTCAAGAAAAACCCAAAAATGACAACTTTTCTTGCTCCAAGATGCATTTTTCACAATCTAACCTTATCAACTTGTCTAAACAACTTAGACATGCCTAAAAACACCTAAAAAACATGTTCCAATGCTTTGGAAAGCATTAGAAGACCTTTTTGGCAATTTTGCACATTTTTGCCAAAAAATGTCAACTCAAGGCCTAAAAGGCAAAACTTGATCTCTAGAGCCTAAAATGAGATCAAAACCACTAAACATGACCCAAAACAACCTAAAACAGCATAATCAACCTAACACAAGACTTTACAAACATTAAAGCATTAAATACTCAAAAAATGGGAGTTTTACTCAACTAGGTGCTCCTGCACCATAGTCCCCCAAAAACAAAGAAGTCATGTGACTCCTTGAGGCAGCAAAGAAGAAGGAATGCCAACTTTCTGAAAGTCAGTTGTAGGTATCCATGTGGCCTTTGAGATTGGTTGCTCCTTCCATTTGATGAGATGCTCCATGTAGGTGTGATTCCTTGTCTTTTTGAGGATTCTAGAGTCTAGAACCTGTTCAGCTTGGGGAAAAGAAAGAGAATGGAGAGATAGATCAGAAATGGATTGAAAAATATCTGAAACTCTTTGAATCTCCTCAGGTGGCTGCCCTTTGAAAGAAATCAGATCTGCAACATTAAAAATGGGGGACAAAGAAACATTAGTAGGCAAATCAACTTTGTAAGCATTAGACCCATACTTAGCCAAGATCTTGCAAGGGCCTATCCTCCTCATCTAAAGTTTTCTTGGAACTCCCTTTTGCAGCCTTTCCTTATTCAAATGAACCATCACATAATCACCTATGGCAAAATGAACATCTCTATTTGTAGAATCCACTCATGCCTTGACTTTTTGAGAGATATCTTGGAGAGCTTGTCTCACTTGTTCATGAACCTCCTTTATGGAGTGAGCCATGTCATCTGTTGTCCCATTCTTATGCTGCAAGTTAGTGATATCCCTCAACTCCATTATGCCCCTTGGATGCATTCCATAAACAACTTCAAATGTACTTTTACCTGTAGACCAGTTAACACTGTCATTGTAGGCATATTCTGCTTGATGAATGAGTTGATCCCAACTCTGCCTATATTCGTTTGTCAAGCACCTAAGCATGTTTCCAAGAGACCTATTAACAACTTCTATTTGACCATCAGTTTGTGGATGATAAGCTGAACCAAAGGACAGATTAGTACCCATTCTCTTCCACAATGTTTTCCAGAAATGACCAAGAAACTTAACATCCCTATCTAAAACAATGCTAGTAGGCAATCCATGTATTCTAACAACTTCCTTGAAAAATAAATAAGCAATATGACTTGCATTATGTGTTGTTTTGCAAGGAATAAAATGAGCCATTTTGCTAAATTGGTCAACCACTACAAAAATGCTATCAAATCTTGCTTGAGTTTTAGGTAATCCTACCACAAAATCCATACTAATGCAATCCCAAGGCCTATGTGGAATGGGAAGAGGCTGATATAAACCAACATTCAAGGAATTACCTTTGGCTTTCTAACATACCAAACACTGCTCTACATACCTCCTGATGTCTCACTGCATCTTAGGCCAATAATAGAACCTACGAACCAGCTCTAAGGTCTTATTGAGGTCGAAATGTCCACTTAAGCACCCATTGTGCTTCTCTTGAATGAGGTTCTCTCTCATAGAACCCTTTGGAACACACAACTGTCCACCCCTGAATAACAAACCATCCTACAAAGTGAAATCAGCATATGCACCATAGAAATTATTCTCAAAATCTTGACAAACTTTATAAGCTTCAGCAAAATCATCATCAGTAGGATACATGTCCTTGAAACTATCAATACTAATGCTCTGAACTTGAATCTCATGAATAGTTAACAACCTTCTACTCAAAGCATCTGCTACTTTATTCAACTGACCCTTCTTATGCTTAAGAGTAAAAGTGTAAGCTTGTAAATATTCTACCCATTTAACATGCCTATGATTCAGTTTATCCTGTGAGTTCAAGAAACTGAGTGCCTGATTATCTGTGTAAACAACAAATTCCTTAGAAAGAAGATAGTGTCTCCATTTCCAAAGTGCTTGTACTAATGCATAAAGTTCTAAATCATAGGAAGAGTACTTTTTCTTTGCATCATTCAACCTCTCACTAAAGAATGCAACTGTTCTATTTTGACTTAAAACAACTCCTACAACAATATTACTAGCATCACATTTAATAGTAAAAAGCTTATCAAAACTAGGTAAAATGAGCACTGGTTGAGTAGCTACTTTAGTTTTCAATAATTGAAACCCCTTATTGGCTGCACTTTTCCATTGAAACTTTATCTTTACACCCCCTTTGATGGTGTCTAACATTGGAGCACAAATCTCACTGAATCCCCTAATGAACTTTCTGTAAAACTATGCTAAACCATGGAACCTTCTGACATCACTGGCTGTCTTAGGAGTTGGCCAACTAGTTATTGCTGCAACTTTAGATTGATCCATTTTCAGATTGCCTCCTGATACAACAAAACCAAGATAGACCAATTCTTTCTTCATAAAATCACATTTTTCAAGATTAATGATTAGTTGTTCATCAAATAACTTTCTCAAAACAATAGCTAAATGTTTTAGATGCTCTGCTTTGTTCTTACTGAAAATGAGTATATCATCTAAATACACAACAACAAATTTTCATATGAAATCATGTAAAAATTCATTCATGAGTCTCATGAATGTGTTGGGAGCATTAGAGAGTCCAAATGGCATGACAAGCCACTCATAGAGACCCTCATTCATTTTGAAAGTTGTCTTCCACTCATCCCCCTCTTTGATTCTTATCTAATGGTAACCACTCTTCAAATGAATCTTACTAAAATATTGTGCACCCCCCAAACAATCTATCAAGTCCTCTATCCTGGGTATGGGGAATCTGTATCTGATGATGATCTTGTTTATGGCCCTGGAATCTGTACAAAGTCTCCATGTTCCACCCTTCTTAGGTGCCAACACTATAGGTACTACACAAGGACTAATGCTCTTCCTAATCAGCCCTTGGTCTAAGAGTTCTTGTATTTGTCTTGCTACCCCTTTGTTTTGTTCAGGGGTCATCTTGTAGGCTTCCTTGTTGGGCAAAGAGGCTCTAGGTATGAAATCAATCTAATGGCTAATGGCTCTAGGAGGTGGTAAGGTTGTAGGTGTACCATCACTGATTATTTTTTTGAAGTTATCAAGGATTTGCTTCACCTCACATGGTATCTCAACTTTCTTTTCTACCTTTTCTACCTTGGGCTTCACTATGAGTGCAAATCTTACTCCTTCACCTTCTTCTAGTGTTTTTATGAACTCTTTCTCATTCACTAACAAGATGTTAGGCACCTTATTGCTGCTCTTTCCTTCTTCAATGAGGGATTGAATCTGATAGCTTACTCCATCTTTCTGAAATGAATAGGAGTTTCTTTCCCCGTCATGCTATGCTTTTCGGTCAAACTATCATGGACTACCCAACAGCAGGTGGCAAGCATCCATAGGAAGGATGTCACATAGGATCCTATCTACATATCCCCCAATGTGGAAATCTACCCAGGCTTGCTCATTTACCAACACATGTTGTCCCTTATTCAACTAGGTGACTTTGTATGGCTCCTTGTGTTGTATCCTAGGTAGTTTCAATTTGCTTACTGCTTCTTCTAATATGATGTTATTTGTGGATCCTGAATCTATGATCACCTTACACACCTTTCCCATGATTTTACACTTAATCCTAAACAATTCTCTTCTCTGTGAGGCCTCTGTACTATGTGGCTTCTTCATTAACACTCTCTTTATCATCAAGCTCTCACCATCTTTTGAAGCTAGGTTGTTCAGTGCTAAAGTTCTGGTATTACCTCCATCTTCTTAAATATAGTTTACCCTCTTTTCACCTCCATAGGATGAATTGGGCTTCTCTGGGCATCTATAGGTAGGGTGGCCCAACTTTTGGCAATTATAGAACTTCATGGTTGAGAAGTAGGACCCTCTCCTTGGTCCATTAGATCTACCTCTACTCAGGTTTCTTGATCCCCTACCCCTATAGTTGGGTTTTCTCTGAGAAACTCCACTTTGCTCAATAAGTTTAGACTCTCCTTGGGATCGTTGATCTATGTTCCTTCCCCCAAAATTGCCTCTATGGCCTCTACCATCTCTTCCCCTACCTCTTCCTCTATTTTTTTGTTCTTGCTTTCTCCTACCTTTTTCTTCCACCTTAAGTGCCAATTGATAGCACTTGTGTATGGTTTGTGGGCATAACAAGCTCATCTCTTCCTGGATGTTACATCTTAACCCATTCAAGTACCTTGCCACTTTGATACTCTCATCCTCTACTACTCTGGATCTCATGCACAATTTTTGAAACTCTTCAGTGTAGCTACTGACATCTAGGTCTTTTTGTCTCAAATTTTGTCTTTTCCGATGAAGTTGTACTTCATAGTCTTCAAGAAGGTAGGTCTCTTTGATTTTGGCTACCATTGCTTTCCAGGTGGCTAGTGGTTTCTTACCTACTTTCACCCTTTCCTCTTGGATGAACTTCCACCAAGTTAAGGCTGCCCCTCTTAGCCTTGATTTTTCCACCTTGACCTTTTATGCTTCAGTCACTCCATCATACTCAAAATGGTTTTCTAACCCTTCAATCCACTCTATTAGAGCATCTAGATCCATCTTCCCACTGAAAAGGGCCACTCCTTCTAAGGTCTTACCACTCATAGCTCTCAAGGCTTTCAAGAATGGTTCTTGCCGAATGACAAGGTCGGGCATGGGGACCTCATCCTCTATTGCCATCATTTTACCCTGATCTCCAACCTTATCCTGGACCTCTTCAGTTTTGACTTCTACTTCAGCTAGTTTCATTACTAGTTAATCTAATCTTTCTCTGAGTGTCCTATTTTCCTCTTCTTGGTCCTCAACCTTCTTAGCCAATTCTGCATTGGTCACCATGTTTACCTAATGTTCCTTTCCTCCTAAATCATTTGTTGGCTTTGATACCACTATGATACGGAGCTTGCTAGGAAAGTGCTCACAAGGCTAATTTGCTCAAAAAGGATCGATTTATTACCCAAAGACTTGTAGGGTTTATTGTGTTTGTCTACAAAATATGTCTTGTGTTATAATGCCAAGTACTCCATGGTTCACCTGACTAATAAACTCCATTTTAGGTGATGGCTCTCACCCATGCATAGATCTACTCAAATTGCTTATTCCTTCGAACTACACATTCTCATTTCTAGTTCTTGGGGCCTTCAACCTTATGTTTCAGAGTGTACTAGGGGTCTTCCACATGGGAATGTAGGGGCAGTAAAGTATTACTCACCTTTGAATGCTCACAGTTTTGTTTGAGGTCTTTAACCCTTAGCTTGCTCAAGTTCACCAACTAAGATCAACTACCCCCTCATGAGGTTGCACACTATCTAAGGGTCCCAAGTAACACTTATTTGAGTGCTTAGGATTTTTCTCACTATGTTTCATAAATCCCAATTTTCACTTTATCATCAGGTTCATGCTCTTGACAAAAAACAGTCATTGTGTGTTATGCAGTCCTAAAGGGCTACTAGCCCGTGGAGGCCTAATTGGCCCTTTTTTTCATCACCTAGCCCAACGATGGGCATTTCCACCAAGAAAATTGTTTTGGTTGATGTTTAGGAGGTCTATGCTTGAATATTTTCAAAGTTTAGCCTACTGTTTGTGCAGATTTAGGATTGTCCACCTTTTGTGGCATATTTGGAGGGTTTGGTAGGGTTTGGAGCAAGTAATTTTGGAAAGTCTCTCTAACTCCACTCTTCAAGCCTCCACAATGGCTTAGGACCTCTGCCACATCATAAGTAACCTTCCTCTATTTCTTCCCTGCAATCAAAATGCCAAACACTTGGCAAGCAAGTGAGAAAACAGTAAACTGCCCATGTCACTGTCCTTTTTCTGCCTTTTACCAGTCAATTGCTACCATCTCTTTAAACTTGCATTAAGAAGAGTTTGTATAGTAATAATTCCACAAAGAGGTTTACAAAATACTATAGTAACTCCTATTACATTTCCTTCTCAATTATAAGGCATGGATGATGCTTTTGGAAGCATTCCAATGAGCATTTTACAAATACCATTCACAAAACAGTGAACTCATTGTTTGTTTACAAAAATAGGAATGTTTGATAAAACAAGCTAATCCAACAAGCCAAGATGATTCTTCAAATCCCTTGGCCAAATTTCCAAACCACTATCACATTCATTTTCTCACCCAAATTACTTTTGAGTGCAAACTTTGAGTTTTGTTCATGCTACTAGCCAAATGACAAACACTTCCCTAGTATTAACTCAAGTGCATCTTCCAAACACTTCTCTGGCACAAAATGAAAGATATGTACATTATATAAACATGAATAAACTTGGAAGAATCCATTGGAGGGATCCCAGACCTAGATCAACCAAGTTGATGCATTTTACAACTCCAAACCCCTGGTAGGGCAGCAGGTACACAGTTTACAAATATTTTTGTACAAACACCTTGCAAATGAAAAACCAATGAAACAATTACATGGGAAACTTTATTACATCAATATTTCAACTTCCAAGAAGGTACAGTACGGATTTGCATAGCTACAGTACAGACTATTATTCAAAAAGGAAGGACAAACAGTCATAAAAGCCAAAAAAGCATGATTTCTATTAAGCTTCTCTTGTAAATACAATAACCAACCCTTTCCAAGGAAAACGGGGGCCTTTTATATTTTTTGCAGTTGGTTATCAAGCCTTAGTACGGACATGGGGCTTTCATAACTTCATTTTTCAAGAAAAACCCAAAAATGACAACTTTTGACAACTTTTCTTGCTCCAAGATGCATTTTTCACAATATAACCTTATCAACTTGTCTAAAAAACTTAGACATGCCTAAAAACACCTAAAAAACATGTTCCAATGCTTTGGAAAGCAATAGAAGACCTTTTTGGCAATTTTGCACATTTTTGCCAAAAATTGTCAACTCAAGGCCTAAAAGGCAAAACTTGATCTCTAGAGCCCAAAATGAGATCAAAACCACTAAACATGACCCAAAACAACCTAAAACAACATAATCAACCTAACACAAGACTTTACAAACATTAAAGCTTTAAATACTCAAAAAATGGGAGTTTTACTCAACTAGGTGCTCCTGAACCAGAAAGGCTATGAAGGTGTTTGGCACTCATGGTCAGAGCTTAAACCGGTACTGAATCCAACATTGAAGATTCTAAATTGAAGAAGTACATTTTTATTAGATTTGACCATCCAATTGTAGTCAGTGTGACTCCTATTTTGTGATTGATCAATGAGCTCTAGGCAGTTGGCCTTTTTGCATGCGCAGGCCCCATTATTGTATTCACTTACTATCTGCAGTAGTATCATCTAATTATGGGTAAGTTTTCCCACCACTATTTTTCCCCTTACATGGTTTCCACATCAAAATTTTTGTGTCATGTGTTGTGGATGTGTTTTTCTTTCTGTTTCATGCATTAAGTTGTACCGGTATTGCTATAGCTATTAATTTGTTTTACCGGCATTGAGTTTTAAGTTGAAATAATTGGTTTTGGGTTATAATTTATTGACAACTGATTCACCCCCCCCCCCCCTCTCAGTTTTCCTTCCTAGTTCCTAACAACCAGATGATAGCTAGTTATAGTCAAGACATGAGCAACATTTAAATATGATGAACTAGGATCACTTGAGGGTATGTGTGGGATCGTGAGGGGCTAAAAAATAGCGATATAAAAAAATGCCTTTTCTATTTGCCCAAAAATGCCAAAAATCCATGTTAGACTTTTTGGTTGGCTTGGATGTCAATACATGTAGCCATGGCAAAAGCCAAAGCATAACGGATATCGAAAAATATTCAATATTATCGACTATCCGATATTTTTCATCATATATTATATAATATCATATTAATACTATATTATATAATATATAATATATCATATAATATATTATATATTATATGATATATTATATGATATATAATATATAATATATAATATATTATAATATTAATATATAGTATTATATATTAATAATATATATCATTATATAATAAGACAAAAACTTAAAACGTGTCGAATATCCGATACCTTGGGTATTTTAAACCCAGACTATGTCCGGCGTGGGTCATTTTCACCCATAGGGAGCACAGGTTTAGAGTTTCCCAACAATCCAATATTTGAAAAAAATAGATATCTAATTGCTACAACAAATTTTCATTATTTACCAACTGATCCAAGTGGATAAATGTTTCACCAAAATAGATTGTTCTAGATGCTCCATGTGGCACCTCTGTAGACTCCTCCTGTAGCGGACGGTTTGGTCTATTTGGTCAAAAGTTGGTTGGGGAAATCGAACCCCCAACCTCACATCTCCTATTTTTTTCTCCTCACCATTGCCTCCCAAGATCCTTGTTGCTATATACAAGTCACGACTATTATTTGATGTAAAAATGGTCCACATAATGGGGATCATGGAGATTGAAACACCAACCCCCTCCACTTCCCGCACACTGCTCTCCACCAGAGTGGCCCTAAGGATCATGCAATATATCATAGCGGGTTCAATATTTGTTAAGTGTTTGGGGTGAGCCATGGAGGACGTGGGAGAATTGTAAGAGAATTTTTGGAGAGCTAAGCAATTTGGAGAGTTAGCTTGTGATAGTGAATTGTTTGACTCTATGCATTGGGAGATTGAATTCAAGCTTGTACTTGTTGGATAAGGACTTTTGTAATTCATTATCATCTGAGGAGACGTGAGGAGACTTTGTAATAAGTTGAAGACCTTGTAACCTTTTTCTGGAGCATAATCAAGGATCAGTCACTCTGTTGGAGAGGGACTCAGAGACGTAGCCATTTGGTGAACTATGTTATCAACTTGTGGTTCCTTGTCTTCTCTTCTTTCTCTCTATTGATAATTCATTATTTAATTGTTGTGATATTTAGTTAAGCATTTCAATTTCAAGACCTTCAATTTAATCGTTGTAAAAGTTAACATCTCACGTGAAACAGTCATAGATCCTAACATCAGATCAAATACACTCTGTTGTTTAAAATATGTTAATTATATAAATTTTCAACTTCAATCAAGTAATATGGATGACAACAATGAAAATCCACAACCACCAAACTCTCTGCCACAAAACACCCCCTCAATTCATGATTTAATTAGTAAAAAATTGGATCAATTGAGGAGCATTTTTTAGGTGTATAGTAGGATCCCTCATTTATCCTCGACGTTTGCCACATTACGATCAATAATATCTAATGTAGAAACCATCACCACCAAGCACAATTTTGTTCTTTTGTGGTGAGATGTCATGAGGGAATGATATACAAATGGGTTGTCCTATGATGATGTGAAGAACCTCAAAATATCAAAAGCCAATATAGCCACCCCATTTGTTAATCCCCACACTGGATGACCTATTCATGTGAAGAAACCAAAAAAATTCATAAAATGGTGTGTGAATGATGATATGCGAGATAAATTTTGGGATAGACTTGGGGTAGTTCGAATTATACAAGGCCCATATGTCCTCCCTCCTCACATTTCTTGCCCACCTCTAGTACAACCTCTAGATATTATTGCAGAGGCACCATTATTGACTATATCAACTATTCACTCTTTGAGTAGCCTTTTGGTTTCTCATACCACTACACTAGCTCAGCCACATGACCTCGATGCTAGCGATGGTTCAGGTGGCTTTGACACATCCTCCTCAGGTCCACATATTTGAGCATCACATACTTGCACTATGTACAATCACGTATGCTTAGATATCTTGTAGTACCCTTACTCGTTTGAACTGATATTTTGTTCTTATTATTCTCAATGGATACATTATCATTGGTTATTTAGAATTGTATAACATTGTTCCATGTTTTATCTGATTATGAGACATATGATTTATTTGCAGTATTTATGTACTTATGTTTTATGGCATTGTATGGTTCATTGCTATGTACTGACGCTTTACTTCATCTATGCACTATGTGTTGTGTATCTGTGAGTGTATGGGATGCATGGGGACGATTTTCCTTCACTCATCTCAGTGAGACAGGGAACGTCACGATTCTCCTTCATCGGTGTGTATGTTGAAATTTCTATATATGTATATATGCATGTGTGGTCGGTGATGCAGGATGTTGGAGGTACAAGTACCGGGTAGGTACGGGGTATCGTCTCCACCTGGCTACACAGGTCTGAGCGTGCCTTATATTTTCCGATGGAGGTGAAGGAGATAGTAGTTGACCCTAACTTTAGTCAGTTACACTCGGGTGAGTGCCTTCAGTAAGTCATTTTGTCAATTGGTTTGGTCTTCATATTTTATTGTTTGATCGTTATAAAAGTCGCTTGATGCTTGCTCAGTCTGCGTATCCAGTGTCCCAATTTTTGTATGTCATTGGTAAATGTTACGTTTATTACGTCCATAAGAGTAGTTTTAGTAATTGGAGGAAAAAGAATCAAGTGATCTAGTGACTTAATATTGTTTATAAAGGACGAGTTAATATCTTAGTATGAGTTGATATGAATTTTATCAACTTGTTAGCTCGATGGTTGCAATTCGATCGTTTGAATAAATGTAAGAACATAATATACTCAGAAGGCAATAGTCACTGATAAGTAGTTATTTGAGTTGAGATAAGGTGATCATAGTATCAGTAGTTTATATCGCCATCGGTTTACTGTGATTTTGGATTATGCGTGTTTATAATTAGAATTATAAATATATCATGTTTTATAGACTTTTCGAACGTGTAATATATACATAATTCAATTATTTGAATATATATATATGAAACGCCACTCGTTATAAATATTGGAAAACCAAAATGCACTTTAACAAATATAATTTGCTAAGAAGGATTAATATTTAAATAATTATATTAATTAAAGTTATTAATTCATTATTAAAATATAACAAAGAAATGATATTAAAACATAATAACAAAAAAAAAAAATTATATTAAAGAAAACAAATAAAGTAGTTTCGACCTCATAAAAGGTGGCGGGGGTTACGTTTAGAATAAGGTAAATGGTGGTCGATGATAATATCGACCACCCCCCTTAATATAGGGAGGGGTCGGTATTACCACCGACTACCCTCCTCCTTCGCATACCACGTCTCCCTCTTCCGCCATAAACACTGCAGTCAGCGATGAAATGTTTCCTCCCTTTGTAATGTTTCATACTCCACATGGAAGCCACGTTGCAAGAAAGCATATACCACAATGGGTATTGCTGTTCCATGCACCACGTTAACTTGCAAAAAAAAAACAGTGGAGGCACTGATTTATATGCAAACTTTGCCATTAAGGTATGTAGTGGTGGAATTAATTAATGTTAGTATTAGTTTGGAGAATAACGTGGTTTACTAGCCTACGTAAACCCACCCATATCCACCATTACCAACGTGTATTAGATAGTTGTTTGATTTGCTCATTTTTAGGAAGTTATTTTTAGTAAAGTCGACTTAGTCTTGGGTTAAAAGCCTCATGGATAAATTATTAATATGGACTTAACCACTTTAGTGGTGTGGTGTCATGAAATGCTTAATGCATAAATTTACATGGTGAACACATAGGTGCTCATATACGATTAGGACTGTAATGATGTAATTAAATCTTGAGTGGTGTCACTTAGAGTCAATCCACCTCTAGTAGAGGTAGCCTGAAAGTAGGAAAGAGGGTAGATGACAACCTTATATATAGACCATTGAGTTGGAAGAGAAGAAGAGGGTGGAGATGCAACGAAGGAATAGAGAATGAAATAGGAGAATAGTAAGTTGGAGAATAGTGAGTTGAAGAATAGCAAGTTTGAGATTGACAAGCAAGGCATAGAGCTAATTGGTGGAAGATCGTCAGAAGTTTCACAAATCAGATTCAAGCTTGCAAAGAGGTCAAGGTTTCATTTGATTTTATTTAATATATATAACGAAGGTTGGAATTTGTATTTTTTTTTGGACATAGGTTATGGTGATTTATATGATTATGCTTATATCATTGTTAATTAAAAATATAATTATTAGTCATTTAAAATAGCTGAATGGAAATCATAGTGAAATAAATGTTAACTAGTTTAATTTCTATAGTAGTGAATAGGGTTATTTAAGCTTGTAGTTATATTATAGGGTTAGTGGATAGGGAGCATGATAGATGTTATGGAAGATGTAATATAGCAAATATGTTTCTTTAAGAAAGTATCGACATTTCTTATGAATTAAAATTATAAGTTTATATCGCCTAATCTCTCTAGACGTCCATGTATCCTTATTTATTTACTTCTTTTCTCAACAAATGATGACTTTGATTTATTTGGTTTAATATAGTCAAAATTCTTATTATTTTCTGGAAATCTTAAATTGCAAGCTATTTATACATTTGGTTGTTTTAAGAAAGATTGTTGTCAATTTGTCTTGTGTTGTGTCTTGGCCAGTTATTTAGATGTATAGCCTTAAGGGAGTGAGCCACTATGAGTTGTTCGTAATGGCCAACCTTAGATTAGTAATTTTGTATCTTTCATTTGAGGTAGGTCAAGTTTGGGAATGGCTATCTGTGTCGCCATAGAGTTCTATAGATAGAACTAACCCATAGTGTCCTAAGAGAGAGAGTGGCTTTCGAGCGGGAACCGTGCCGAAGTGGTGACAGGATAACCCGTTGGAAGTTGATTAAGAAAGTGAAAACCTAATAAATGACTAGGGAAGGGTAGAATAAAAGTTAAATGAAATAATGTGCCTTGCACATAGGTGAGTGCTAGTATAGGGCTCATAATGTAGCGAGAAGGCCTGGAATGGCAAACTTACCACCTTGTCTTCATGAGAGGATTGGTAAGGTCCGCATGAGTCTTAGTTGGAATCGGAGGTTCGGGAGAGGTTACCAGGATAACCCAGGATGGGGGCCGAGACCTATGGAGGCTGTACCATGGTATCCACCATAAGACATGCGATGACACTTTCTCCTTAGAGTCACTAGTGTTTTGTGAGTTGGGTCACATAAATGTAAGTGGAGTCTTGTAGTCCTTTCGTCCTTGTTTCATTTTGCTTGCTTGAGGGTTATCTACTATCTCCAGCACAGTGGGGTGGTTCCTTTTCGGAATCACATGGTCGGGTGGTAGTGTCACTTCCCATCGGATGTTCTGGCACGTATCTTTGGGTGAGGAAGGACTTCGCTGATATTCGTGGATCGTGATTCATGTACCGACTCTTCTTCCTATCCATCTTTCAGTTAAATACTAGAGGTTTTGAAAAGAAACTATATGTAACTTTCATTTTGTATCATTTTAGCTCATGATGTAATTTCTTTTTGAAAACATGTATTTTTGAATATTGAAAGCAAAGAAATATTGTAAGATATGCTACTTCAATTACTGATTTCTGATGTATATAATATATGATTGCTTGAAGAAATTTAGATTCTTTCATTGCGGAAATTTTATCTTTCATAATTAATTTACGAAGTAATATTCGTTGGTAACCCTTAGGAAATTCAGGTGTTAAACTTCCGCTATGTTATTAGATGTACTAAGGTTTAATTCATGCACTTTAAAAAAAAAAATTATTTCACCCTTAGTTGCATAGATTATGATGTTTTCCTTTAGGGTTCCTGACGGGGCATTACATATCTTAGACAAATTGTTGATCATCCCATTGATACATCTGATTACGAGGTCCATGATATGGTTGATGCACCATATGAGACAACGGGTACTGGAGCATACCTTGGGGAGTCCTCACATGCTAGAGATGAGGAGGTTCATGGATCATACACTGACAATATAGTGGTAAGACTTGTAGTTTCATAGTGCATTTTATTTTAAATGAATATTTATAAGAGATAGTATTAAGTACTAATGTTTATATACATGTTCTATTTTATAGTTGATGTCTGAGGAGGACATGACACAGGTCCAGGACACCACCCTCTCAGCCATTTTATTTGGCCTTCAGAACTACATGATATATATTTTTGCACTTACTCATTTACATTTTTTATTGTATACATTCTTGTCATTTAAATTATGATTAATTAAATTATATATTAACTTACATGTTTATCTTATTTTACTCTTCTAGGACACACCTAATGTGAGTGAGGTGCAATGCTATCCAAACTATGGAAGCGCAATGACAGATAAGGGAAAGGTAATTGAATGCAAATTTGATTGAATTAAGAGTTTAAAGAACTTATAATTATTATACATGTCTACATAGATTGATAGTTTTGCATACTTATTATTTTTATATACAAGGAATTGTTGATTTCACATCCTTGTTGACTACTTCCACGATACTTGAAGAAGCAAAATAAGAGATGCCTCAGGTATGTGTTTATTTTATTTTGTGTTTAGTAAATATGTTCCTATCATCGACAATTATATGCTAACTTGTATCAATTTTATGTTTGTGAACATATATAGGTTGTCTTCAAAAATGTCAGTGGCATCCCTTCTCTGCCACAAACATATACTAGGACTCTCGACCATCTTAGGAGAATATGTATACTTGAGGTAATCCAGAATTCAATTTTAGAGTTCAATTATAGTTCAATGTATATTGATTTTGATGTTAAATTTTTTACTGTAAACTATATAATATAACTAATCTCAATTGTGGTTTGAATTTTTCTTGTGTGGGAACCTTCAGAGACAAAGAGTGCTTTGAAGAAGACCAATTTTGATGATCCATTAGTAGTTTAGGATGTGATAGAGACATTTTTGTATTCATACATGGCTATTTGGCATGTATATTTTGTATAGATTTCAAGATGGCATATGCCACATGTAAGGAAGTCAAGTAGTGGAACAACTTCCTACACTAACCTTGAGAGGAGAGAAATGCAAAAAAATTTACAGACTGTTACAACAGTTACAGAAACTTAACAGAAATAGACATAATAACATGCATACCACAACATAGTGATTTAAGTGAGGAAAACTCTTTTCGGAGAAAAACCCTACACTCCAAAAGCAACTCAATATATTATTCAATAATCAATAACAGATTACAATATACTTGCAAAGAAATCTCTTCATATAAGTACCACTAATCAAAGATTCAGAGGTAACTCAATAGCCATAAGACTCTTACACACAACTTCTATCTCATGCACCTCATATATAGGAGATACAATACAAGAAATCGTCAAACGATATTACAAAACCATGGACTAAAACCACCCAATAAAGCAGAGCCAACCTTATCTCCATTCTAGATGCCCTATGATGTGTCAAAACACACATGAACACATGTTCCTCCCTTTTACAACTCATTTATGTGTCTGATGCAATTTATATTTCCTATTTTAGGAGTCCAAACTTTCGGAGGCCATAACTTGTGAACCATGTGTTTGATTGACGAAACATTTGATGTGCTGAAAAGCTTCAAGCGAAGTGCTCTATCACCTCATAACCCACTATGCCATTTATGCCCACTTTTCAAGGCATTTTGAAGGGTCTAAAGTGCTCAAAATTAAATTTAAACCTTTCATCAGACCCTTCAAAAATGGAAAGTTTAATATCTTCAAAAAGCACTATGATCTTGTGACAAAATTTTACTAGCATTCTTATCTAGCCAATTTGAAGCTTTCGGGTGAATTTTGCACCATTTCGTTCTCAAATGAAAACTTGCTATAAATAGTAGCCTAATGTAAATTCAAGGTTGAGACACCATTTTCCCAACATCACATTTTGTAAAACTTTGTTTGAGTTGATATTTATGCCATTTTTGTGTAAGGACACAATTATTCAACAATTTGATATATAGAGGTTGAGATTCAATATAATTTGTTCCTGATGTGCATATCTTCATTATTTGAAACTTTAATCTTGAATATAATAATGAACAATAGCATGTGTTATATGATATAATCTTGAGATTCTATAATTTGTTCCATCTAAATCTTAAGTGTTAAATTTGGTTTCCTTGGGAAACTTAACCAAATTTAATGACCATATTGGTACAACGTCATAAATTGTACACCCCTAATTAGGGTTGTCCAATTTCACGCTTAGGTTAGCACCCACCTTAGTGTGTTGGTGCCTCAGAATGGAATGGGGTTTACACTGCGAGTAGGCAGAAACCAAGTTGATTCTTCAAATTTTATCAGACAAGAAGCCAACTCCAACTATTTAAAATCTCCAAGGACTTGGACCAACATAAGACAAGGATTATTGCTTATCCTTCTACACTTTGGGCTCTGCAAAACCTAGGAGGGTAATCCTTTGATGAACTTATAATCTTTGTGCCATACTTATACCTTTACCAAAATTAAGAAGAAAATCTCAGAAATGGACTCAATAGAAGGGAGAATTCTCAAGGATGGCTAATCCTTCAGTGATCCTCAACCTAGATGGAGCTTGAGATAGATGAATCGCACAATAGTACATATAAAATGAAAGTGATACTTGATAATAATCAATTATGCAACAAAAAATAGATGAATAGAGATTAGAAATAACTGTAAGGACTCATGACAAACTATGACCAGTGCCTCTCTCCATTGGGCGTTTGATCTCAACATATATAAATGAGTTACAACAGAATTAATCTAATAGAATTTAGATCTTGAGAAAATGTTGTCTTACAATATTTTCTATCTACAACCCTGATCTAAACTACTTATCAAAACCACGAACAAATACTATCACTTTGCAATTATACTCAAGTGTTTTAATTGACCCCTTAGATTAAAGAAGGAATAGAAAGTAAATAAATCACAATAGTGCACTGAATGAAACAAATCCTTAAGTACATTTCATTCAAAAGACAATAGAATTGCACAAAGGAGAGAAATAAATCAGAATTATATTTCCTTTTAAATAAATTTTCTCTCTCTGTCATAAAGACCATTTACACACAACTCCTTAAAGAACCTGTAAGAAAAGATAGACACGTGACTCTTATCTATTTCTTTCTAAAATCCTTACAATTGCTCACTTTCAACTAATATTTGCTACAGGAACCTTATGACTCTGAGAATTTTCAAAATTACTAAGTACAGAGACCAAATTCGAAACCCTTTCTCTTGGCCTTGAATTCCTTTTTATAGAAATAAGGGAGCAGAACAACCTACAAGCCAGAGGAGACACCTGTCATTCAAAATGACCGGTTACTTACAATTCAGTTACAAAATATTCCACTTAAGGAATGCCACAACCAAGACCAAAATATCTGCAACTGATTCATCATTACACTTTATGTGTTCCTTTTCCCTTTTGTTGTTGTCGATGAAGATTTGGGAAGGGCCCACCTCTTTTACTGCTCATGTCCAAAAAGTGACTATTGTATAGAAACAAAACTATCTGCCATACTTCCACATCACATAACTAACTAACTAACTAATTGATATCCTCATTAATCCATCAAATAGATATTACTCCATTCACCATATTCCTCGTCTAACGGTCATTTGAAAATCATAACCTCATCAATTTTTTCCCTGTAGGGAATGTACTTAATTGCTACTTGATTCCCCTCCCTTTCAAAAGTTTCAAAAAATGATCTTGTGTGTATTACCTTATCCATTTTGTCCTCCAACATCATAGTGTCTAAATCATCACAAATCGCGTCCACCTATGTGTTGATAACTCTTTCTATCTCTTCTTTCCATAACTGTAAAGGTTTAATTTCCCCATTTTCATTCTCAATACTAGGCAGAAGTGTCTCATTCATTTCGTTGAATGTTCTCATCAACTCTCCTATTTTCCTTTCTATATTATTGGGCAGTATTTGGGCTTCCTACATTGATCTTCCCAATAAATAAGTTGGTTGAAGTTTTGGTGGCCTCTCAGTATGGTACTTTGAAGCCATGGACATTACTCTAAGCTTGTTTCCTCTATGTAACCATTTTGTAAACAAAGGGATTGCTACCTCTTTATCTTTATCAAAACTCTTAATAGTATTAAACAATAAAGAAAATAAAGAATGAACACTATTCAGTCTACTGGCCACTTTCTCATTTAAATGAGTCAACACAGCGCTAGCTATCTCTCTCTTCTTATAGGAAGACTGATCTTCTGACTCCTTTAACTTTTACTCCAACTCATCAATCTTTTCCAAAATTTGAGCTCTGGTTGGATCAGTAGATCTAGTGGGCTCAAGATCATTATCAACATAGGGTAATAGTGGTATTGTTGGTATATATGTCTCACTGTCAAACTGAATCGATGCATCTATGTGTGAGACTGGTGGAGACCTAGATGTTGATGGGATTGATGTAATGGCAAGGGTTGAAGAGGGTGCTCCTGGTTGTCTATGTTCAAGGAGCTGAATTTTAGTTTGTAGCTCCACATATTTCTGTTGGACTTCATTATAATCATTAAAAAAAGTCTCAAACTTCTTCATTAATTCATGCTTCTCCTAAGCCTCTCTTTTCAGAGTTTCATGGGCCAATTTGGCTGTGTCAATAAAAAGATTTGTTGCTTCAATATTTGATGTATCAAAGGCTCTATTTACAATGAGACCTCCTTTCAAGTTTGGATTTATATCATTTATATCAGGCCTCCTCGGCCCTTTCTCTAGTGAACATATTGCCAAGGTTGCATGATCCTCTATAAAATCTGATCCTTTGAGTGTTAACCTTGCTTCCTCTTCTGAGTTGTATTGTTGGCCTTTTGATTTTCTAATTGTATTAAATACCACTGCATCAACTATGTCTCATTTAGGCAAAATCAAGATACCAGCCTGATTTATAATCTTTCTACCTTCATCTGCAATGATTGCCTTGAATTCTTCCATCATTTCAATCTTGACCTCCTCTTGATTTTATTGGTTAGACGTGTCTGGCCTTTGGGCCATTCTCTCGGCACTTCTCTTCTTGTATTCATCTATTTTCACTTTCCACATCATTTGAAGGAAAGTCGAGCTTCTCATAAAAGCTTCATCCTTAAGAAATTTGTCACATACCTCATTTCTAGCATCCCTAAATGATCTTCCCTGAATATCCAAAGGAGTGATGTCAAATTCCAGAGTAGGTGACTAAGGAGGAACACCAATTTGTATTTATGTATTTTTAATTTTAATGGTGTCTTCATTCTTCCATTTTTTGATCTCCTCCATGTTCTTCAAATTTTTTGGGATGCAAAGAAGGCATGTGTGGTGGTGAGGGGCTTCTATCTGAGTCTTCTAGATCAATGATCTAGACTCCTCTCAAAGGTCTAATATGTATCTGTGGGACTGTCTTTGCCCTCATTATCATCTTTCCTTTCTTCCTCACCAACTTTCCAATGTCACAACTGCTATCCTCAACACTACTTTCCTCATCCCTTACTCTTTTTATTACAATACCACCCCTTGAAGGGGGTTCATAACTAGGTCTAGTTTCTACTAGCCCATCCATTCTATGAGGTAGAGCAAAAGGTGAACCTAGCTATTTCATCATCATTTGATGAATTATGGCTGCATCTGCAAGTGAAATGGGTGTAGGTTGTTGTATATTCCTCTTCTCAACGTGTCGGCCATGAATTTCCTCAACTCTGGTCTTCTTCTATTTTAAAACAATAATTAACTCATCAAAATTATTCATAACAAAATCAACCTTGGCATAGAAAGGATTGAATCTTCTCAATGGATCATAACTTGGATCCATTTTTTGTACAATTACCCATATCTTTTTGAAAGCTATCCACTTCTCCTTCTTCCAATCTTGAGTAGAGAAATCAAAATAATTTTTGATTACATCTTCAGGAAAATGGTGTTGTTGTCTTCAAAATCTGATTCTCTTTAACATCCTTAAAATAATATGATTGAACTCGGTGCAGAAAGAGACATCAAAGATAAGGAAATTCTCAAGACAACATATGACAAGGTTTGATTGAACCTTCTACACTTCGGACTTACTTAGAGCCCAGGTGGGTATACCTTTGTGTATTGAATTCACACTTTCAAACATAAACCCACAGCAAACCAGTCCAGAAAACCAGTGGATCTATTCACCTTGAAATTAACTGAAAATAAAGAATGGAAATTATACTTAAATTCAGCATTTCGATCAACAAAACATGCAATAAACAACTTCAATCAATACCAGTGCCTTATCCAAGGTCACAGAGTCATCTAAACTCAAATAATACTCCTCAAACAAAATATCTTTATGCATCCCATTGGCTTGGTTTCTATTAATCCTTGTATATGCCTAACACCTACGAGAACTTATGCATTCCAAATTAAGCTATGATCATCAAAATTCAAAGTCTCTTCCAAAGAGTTTACTGGTATGAGTGATCCCCGCATCTTTAGTCTCCCTCCTAAAGAGAAAAGCTAGCCAACACTTTTACTAAAAATTGCTTTGTAATTCCATTCAAACAAAATAACCCTGGATTATTCAGAATGAAAATAGTAAACAAATTGTAAACACACTTGAAGACAACACAAAGCTTCACTCAAAACCGATGGTCTGTATATTGATATTAAGTTCAAGAAATATTACAACAAGTTTTTGAATATTCTCCATTAGACTTAGAAAAGCTCAGATAAATTTCTACAGCGTTTTCTTACAATTCTTTGCGATCCCTCTTCCTCTAGTCCTGGTATCCATTTATAACAACATGGATACACAAAGCTTCGGACTTCTCGAGGAGAGTTTGTTACAATCATTTCTTTCAAAATAAAGAGGTTACAAGCTTTTCACAAAAATAGTTATAAGCTCTTTTCGGCCTCTGTAGTTTCTTCAATAAGCTGTTCGGTTGCAACCTCTTCTACCTTTTTAGGGGTGCTCTCCAATTGTTCCGGATCATGGGTGGCATATTTGGTTGTCCACTCATCATATACCTCTTCTGTTGGCCATGAGAAATTACTTACTTTATCCTTAGTCTTGGTCAACCTTTTCCAAGAATTTCTCATTTTATTGACTTCTGAATTGAGAAAACCATAATGTGACTTAATTTTCTCTATCTCTTGTATTGTCAAAACAAAGAAAGAAGCATCATCTATATCAATAATTCCTTTAACTCTTGCTAACAATTTAGCTTCTATCTCCTTAAGCCACATTTGTTTGTCCTTTAATTGATCCGAGCTAGCAAAAACTCCTGGGAGCAACTCAAAAACTTGATCAGTATACTCCCTTTTGCACAAACTAACCTTCCTATCAACATTATCCACCTCTGCTGCTAATTGTACTAAAACTTTAGTGATCTCAGAAGTGGATCTAATGATGGGATTGGCCCTTGCTTCATCGCAGGATACACACATAAACTCTAAATCTTGCTCCCTAGGCCTCCATTTGTCAAAAATAGGTGTCAAAATGGCCTTGTCTCCCCTGAGCTCATTCCATATATCCATAATTTTACCTACATTCTTGTAGAGCAATAAGGCATTCATTGTATCTACAAAACTGGAAATTATAGCCCTTACTCTCTCCTCATACTTCTTTGCATATAAGCCCTGGGCCATTTTTAAGTTTTCTAATTCTTGAGGAGTAATTTCAACCATTTGAGAGCTGGAGGGTGCTGGAGATGGTGGAAACTCAATGATAGGGCTAGTAGGTGGAGGTCTTGCAGGAGAAGAGGAGATCATCAGTGTTGAAGACTCACCTTGAGGGTATTGTCCAGTCAACTGGCTCTGCAGCCTAGCAATGATGCTATCCTTACCTCTTACCTCCTCCTTAGAATTGTTGTAGGCCTTCAAAACTATTTCCAACTTGACTTGGAGGGCCTCTTTCTCTTTGGCTTCCTTTTCTACTACTGCAACACTAAATTTTGTAGTCTCTAACACAGTGCTAGCAGCTTCCACTACCCCTGTACTCTGCACTCTCTTCACCATCATCCCACCAAGGTAACTTGACCCTGGGGTGTCTTTGCTTTTCTTACTCTCATTTCTCTTAAGAGACCACATGATGAGTGCAGCATTATCCTTATTGAAAGTAATCCCCTCCATGGGTTTGGTCTCCTTCCTCACTACGTCTAGTACCAGGGCGTTTGCTATATCCCACTTGGGTAGAATAAGCACTCCAGCTTGTGCTACCATATCTCTCCCTTGCTCAGGGGTGATGGTTTTGAACTATTCCATCATTTCTTGCTTTATTTCCTCTTCTATCAGGGCTAGATCTTTATTAGTCTGCTTAGCCTTTTTCTTTTCACATCTAGCATTATATTTATCTATGTTCTATTTCCATATAAACTGCATAAATGCTTTTGATGTGACAAAATTGTTGTCAGCCAAGAAGGCATTAGTTGCCTACTTTATCTCAGGATCCCACTCCTGGCCTTTGAGTTCAATGGTGGTAATATCCATTTTAGCAGCAATGGGTTCTTCTGGCATTCCTTCTTCCACTTCATCATAAGTGTAGGCAATTTCCCCTAGACTACCTAACTGTAGGAGTTGCTCAGCTGCTGCTTACTCATTTGCTATATAAATAGGGGATTGGGATGGGGAATACAAAGGTGTATCTGATTTTACTTCTTTCCCTACCCTTTGCTTCTTTGGGCTTTCTTGGATGTCAATGACATCTTGTATCTTCCTCTTTCCTTTAGAGGTAGAGGGCTCCCCTGTCGTAGGCATCAGGACACTATAACTGGATTTCTTATGCAGTGTATAATCACCAGGAGGGATTGCTTTGCTGGAAGCTGACCTACTTAGGATCATTCTCACCTTTTCAGGGTTGCTTTTGATTACAGCTTCCCTCTTCTCCTTCAAGGTCTGCATCACATCTTCAAAGCAAACAATTAAAAACTTTATTTTCTCCTCCAGAGGGAAAAGGCTAGACAATAGGTCATAGCTGGCATCAAACTGATGCACGAAATCAAAGGCTTTCTTATAAGCCACCCATTTCTCTTTCCTTAGCTCCTGCTCATCTGGATCAAACTAATTTCTGATGAGGTCTTCAGGAAACTGAAATTGATGGGGCCTACCTCTGCATGTTGCTTTCTTTCTAAACATGCCATTGAAGAAGTCTTCTGGATCAGCACACCTGGACACTGCAGTGGACAAATGATAAGGCTTGAGAAAATCCTCAAATCAATTCCAACCTCCTTTTGTTATTACAAATTGGTGGGCTATGGTAGCTTCAAGGAAAATAGTCCCTTTACCCCTGCCTATCAACTCTGCCTCTTGTACACCACCAATTTGTCTAAGGATCTCTGCAATTCCCAATTTGAGAGGGACCTGGTAAGGTAGCAAGAATGGGGTGCCTCTAAAACCAAACACTCTGAAAACTATCGAGACTGGATACAAGTAGATGTCACCCTAGTTATGAATAATTTTTATGTTCTCTGCGAATTCTTTTGGTCTTATGAATTCCAAAATAACCTTGGGGATTCTTGGGTTCTCCAAGCAGAGGAGAGTCCTAATCTTGGATGCAAAGTATTTGTCAAACTTCAAGAAACTGGCATCCTCTCTATCCCATGACAACACAGTACTCCATAATTGTACCAGCATTTTTTCTCCTTCTTTCTCCTTAACAAGGTCCAGTCCACTGGCAAAGTAATCATCACCCTTGAAGAGAAATAGATGCATCAGGAGTGAGTACCATCCGAAAGGCCTATCCACCTTTCCATTCTTTATTCCTGTTAACCCTCCATGGATAGCATCAGCAATGAAAGAAGCATAATCAAATGTAATTGCAAGAGAAGGATTCAAAATCTGAGCAATCATTAACAGGTAGTGATTTGGCATATTTGCTTCAGCATCTTCTCCCAAAACTTGGCAAAGTGCTCAATACATTCCTTTAGCCCTTAGGGTGAACATACTCAATGAAAAGGGCTTGTGTGTTGGGTCCTACAACTGTCAACCCACCTATCTTCACAAAAAACTCATTGAGAGGCCCGTTCTTGAGATGACTCCTCTGTGCACCGTAAATTTGAGCTAATGATTTGAAATTTATGGGTTCTAGAAAATTGGTAAACTCATTAAGCCCAAAAGCCTTCATGAATTCTTCAGCATTAATCTCAATAAGGGTTTTTCCATTTATATCCCGAATGCTTCGTGTGACTAGATCATAGTTGAGTGCAATTTGGGTCAACAAATCTATGTCCATAAATACCCCTGGAACTACCAATTTCCCAACATCTAATTCCTAAATACTGTTTTGCGGGGTAGGAGAATTTCTCATTCCAAATCCAATCTTAAATAATCCCAACCTAGACAATCCAACCTGTGGGTCTCTCAACCAGTTACCCTTGTCATATAGTCCTTCTCCTATCTTTAAACGGGGAGCTCTAGGCACTAATTCTTTTGCTTTTGATGCCTGATTAGTTGACAACGTCAATTGTTCTAAAAAATCATCACAGACACTCCTTTCTGAATAATTGACTTTGCCAGAAAATTCTCTTTTAGGAGCCATTTAAAAAACGTAAGAGATGAATACCACTCCTAGACACTTCCGTGACGAATCAATATCTTATCTAAAACGCACCACATAGGAATTGCTACACAGGAGTATGAGAAAACCTGTTCTTAACTTGAAGGAATTTTCTCTGCAACTAAACTGACTTGCTCTGTACCTGAAGAAAATAGCTCCGCATCCGCTCCTCTGCAAAATTCTTTAAAAGATATCTTCACCCAGTTGATAGGAAATCAAATATTGTACTCAGGGTCCTAACTACAACATTGATTCTGCATGCTTCGGTCGTCCCTTCAAAATTGAATTCATAGGAGAATTCATATTTTTCACTCTAACGGGTCACAACGTTCCTGCAAGTCTTTCATTTTGCTCTTTCGCAACTTCGCGAAGCATAACTATTGGGTAGCTTGGTCCTACGAAATAGCATCGACCGTCCGATCAAAAGAAACTTGATCGAGCGTTATACTGACTAATAGCTTTGGCCCCGCGCTGGGTCCCGCTTCTCTATTGGATACATGATACCATGTGGTGCCCAACCATTGGCCTTGAAATTTCCTTCACATTCAACTTAATGTTGGCTGCGTGTCTTTCTTTTATACCACCGGTTCCACCTTGGCGGGCCCACAGCTTTCTTCTAAGACCACGTGTTGCTGGACACGTTGCCATCCATCGCGACACATGGATGGCTCTCGTTCACTTTCGCTATTTTGCAAGGTATAAAGCATGAGCATCTTACCCTTGCGAAATAGCATGAGCTGTCAGATCATCTTTTAATTGATCGGCTTTTAACCATCTGAATAGGCTTTCAGGAGTGGTGGGCCCGCTAACTCACTTTGAACACCTGGCGTCCAGTCACCTTCAGAGCTGACTCATCATTTTTTCATATGCCGAGAGAAAGCCACTAGGCTCCAGTAAATTCTTGACAGCTGTATCCACCAGGTCATCTCCTAACTTGCCATCTGACTGACATCTGGGGCCTGCCTTTTAGCCTTTAATCCTGACCTGCTGACTGTTGTGACTTATGCTGCGTGCCACCATTTTACTTGCTCTCATCAACTAGCTAGACCACCTATGTGGCATTTCATGTCATTTTCGCAACTTTGTTGGTTTTAAACTACGCGCAACTTCACTTAGCGAAATAGCGAGAGCTATAGATTCATTCGCGAGATGTGCACTAGTTACTGGGCCCGACAACTTTAGGAGAAAAAACATATAAGGCATAAATTTTGCGATTAATTAACATGACTGCCTAGGCACACAACAAGGGGGAACACTTCCTACGATCCCATGACCCATTACTTAAGTGAATAAAGTAATGAAAGAATAGAAACCAGAGGGTTTTAAACAAATATTAGAGGATCTAAAATCAAAAACCCCTGAACCCTTGAGGCCTAAAACAAAGCTGAAGCATTTGAAAAAGCGCCCTACTCAAAATTTCAACAAACCATAGCCAATCATGGGAAAAGAAAAGCCCATTTTTAATCAGTGATAACAAGTGTTCATGAGGCAATGCAACTCCTTTAATTCTTTGCCTGAAAAGATTATAGAATCCCTCTGGATCGTCATGTCTAACTACACCAACCCCCAAGTGATATGGTGCAAAAATTTTATCAAAATGCACATACCCTCTTTTCATAATAGAAAAGTATGGAATAATAGTGTAATCAGGGAAGATAGTTCCCTTTCCCTTACCCCTCGAATCCTTATCCTATATACAACCCATTTTCTAAATTACTTCATCAAACCCTAATCTCAATGGGACATTAACGGGTAGCACATGAGGTTCACCGGGGAAACCATAAACTCTAATTGACCATGTTGACTGGGTAAGGGATAACATCCCCCAATTATGCTCAATTATCATGATTGGAAGCCTCTCCTTTGGTCTCAAGAAATCATGTAGTTGTATAGGAATCCTTGGCGGATTTACTGTCAATCACTACCTTAATTTGGAAGCAAAACCAGTATCAAATCTTATAAAACTAGCTTCATGTTTGTCCCATGACATATCCATACTAAATAGCTACACTGATATCTCAACATTATTAATTATCCTTATGAGATTCATGGTATCTTCAAAATAATATGTGTTCTTATAAAAGAACATATGCATCAGCACTGAATACCAAAATAAGTTAGTGCTTAATAGATTATTCTTAATGTCTAATAGTCCCTCGTTGACCTTTTCTTCAAGATATGGTGTGAAATCAAAAACCACTATAAAATCAAGATATTGAATCTGAATGGCCATATGCATGTAATCTGGTGGCATAACCGTGAAAGGGTTAAAACCCAAAACCTATCATAGAGAAAATAAAGTGGTCTGTAAATACTTGGTGAAAGCACCAATTGGAAAAGGCTCCACTGAACCTAGGCTAATATGGTATGATGTGTCTCCTGCTTTTGCCAAGTGGGTTGAGAGAAGGTTTGATTTGACAAAACCCTTTGTTCTGTGATACTCAGCCTTTATTTCATTCAAATTTACTTGAATCAGGGCAGGAGAGGGTTCATATAAATCAAAAACTTCTTGGAATTCCTCCCTTTCGATTGTCAACAAGACCTCTCCATCATTTCCCCTTATCACTCTTGAAACAAGGTCATACCTATCTGCAACTGCTCTGAGAAGGTCGACATCTATGAGCACATTAGACACCAGTAGCTTTCCTAAGTCATATTTCCATGCACTTGAGAACAGAGACTGCAAATTCCTCTGTCCATACCATAACTTAAACATGTATATCCCAGTCATGGATACCATAGCATCTAAAATTGTGTATACTTTATCAACTAACCCTTCTCCTAGGGTTTTCCCTTCAATAAGATTTATCCCCTGATACTTATCATTTTTTAATGGTTTTAATTGCTCCAGAAAATCATTGTACAAATTCCTTCTTAAATATTCTGTCTATCCTGAGTAGTTTCGTGAGGGAGCCATTTTGCTAAAATAGGGCCTTCTTAATAATTATCGACAAACAAGGAATAGAAACTAGGGTTCAACACAAGAATAGGCAATTCCCACATAGAAGAATGACAAATTATTACACTCCTTTTGCCAAGACTGTAAAACCCTACAGCAATCTTCAATCCTTTCACCATAACTTCACATGGTTTACACTATCCAGCTTTGAAAATATAGAAGGGAAGGTAAGAAACTTATGGTTTTGAAAGAATTAAGAAAATCTTAATTCTTCACTATGATAACTCACTCGAATCTTCTCTGACCTTTGAATCACCTTCTGGTCACTTCTGAATTACTTTGTGAATCCAAAATAATTTTGAAAAGTCTTTAAATGTTATTTTGGGATCAGCCATCATCGTATTGCTCACCATTACTACTCGTGTGTGGAAAATGACTCGAATTCATATTTGAACCAAGTTTGAAACTAGGTCGTCGATTCTTTCCATGATGGCACATCGCACTATCTATACTAGTCAATCTGACATTGACTGTCCTTCATGGCAAGCGGGAACATCAAAAGCATGACACAGCATTTCCAACTCATCTTCCTTCTCATTGTTGTCAACGGTCCCCACCATCTAGCTTTTCTTGGCTCGCCCTATACACATGGCATCATCTTGCAATGTCGCAATCATTATCTTTTGAGATTTTTCTTATGCAGGGTAGTGAGAGTCGTCGGATCTGTCTGCACTTTATACTACTAACCATGACGTGCACTTTCTCTAATTGTTTAATGACCGAGCATGTTTTCTGATCATGATTAAAAAATATCCATCCACTAAGACATGTGTAGACAATGGAAAACATTAGTAGCCCGATTGTTATTCCAAATATGTCGGTTAAAACTTTAAAAGGGATCCGCGTAGGAAAATCAAAGCACATACTTAGAAAAATTAGGACCCGTGCAACAAATAAACACCTAGGACATAGAAAATGGCCCCGCCAATGTTACTAGAACCCTTAGGCTTTAGTGAAAATTTAATGCAAATTCATAACAATTTCAAGGGATCTCATCAATATTTAAACAAAATCCATAAAACTCTGAACCCTAAGCTTGAAATGCAAGAGAAAGAGAGAAAGACAAGATCAAGATGACTCATTTTAATCTAAGGCATAAAAAAAATTCCAAGTCTTTTTCAATGACCATCAGTGGCTCTAGTTGGGGACGATCATCGCTCTAGGATGATACGAGGATACAAAATCTTTTGTTAAGCAGACCAGCCACAAAGCTGACCAAAAAGGGAACTACTTGGACAGGGTAGCTCAAACCAAAAAGGATAAAAACCAACCTATATACAAAACCAGACCTAATCTAATCTAACGTTCATGGAAATGAACTACTTTAAGAAAAGTAGAGCTTAAAGAACTGTCCATGAATAGGCAATTCAAGAATTTCACCATTTATATCTTGGAGAAAATATGAATCTTCTCCCCACTTGCTTTGGACTAGATATGGATTGAGCCAAATGGCATCAAATTTTCCATGTTTACCTTTATCTTCTATCCTTGCATTCCACATCAGGACCAAGTCTTTAATTTGAAAACTTCTTGCAACTATTCTCTTATCATACAAGTTTTTTAAGTGCATTTGCAATTTTGGATTTATGGCACTAGCTTCTCTCCCGATTTCATCCAACTCTATCAAAGCTTCTATCCTCAGTTGCATATCATCATCTATGGCATTATCATATAATTGGACAAACTTGTACATCTACAATAGATTATTTTGGGGCAACCTTGATTGTATACCATATACCAAATCAAAAGGAGCACATCCTATTGCCTTCTTAAGAGTTACCCTGTCTACCCAAACTGCCAGTTTCAGCTTTGAATCCCATGCTTTCTTATTCTTATCTAGGATTCTTTTGATGATCTTCATCAAGCTCTTATTTCTTGATTCATCTTGTCCATTTCCTTAGGAGTGGTAAGGTGGCGAATATGAAATTTGGATACCATATTTATTGCAAAAATCTTCATATTCTTCTGATCTAAAACTTGTAGCATTGTTAGAGACTATATTCTGTCTGAACAACCAAATCTAGTCAATATATTATCAGTGATAAAATCAATCACCACCTTACTTGTTGCCCTTCTGGCTGATATAGCCTCAACCCACTTAGTGAAATAATCTATGGCAACCAAGATCCAGGAATGACCATTACTAGATTTGCATGCTATTTCCCCAATAAAATCAATACCCCACTGCTGAAATGGGGTTTGCACATTCATAGGGTTTAATGGAAAATTTCCTCAAAACTTCAACTTTCTAGAAAACCTCTGGCATGGATCACATTTTCTTACCAATTGATGTGCATCTTTAAAAATTGTTGGCCACCAAAACCCAGCTCTTAAAATTTTATGTGCAGTTGTTTTGGCCATATAGTACCCTCCACAAACCTCACTGTGCATTTCTATTAGCAATTTTTGAGCTTGATCCTAGTCCACACACTTCAACATGACACCATCACTATTTTCCACTAGAGCTTTCCACTCACAATGACGTATTTAATGATATGTAACTTAAGTGTCCTTCTTTTATTATCTCATTCCTTCAGGACACTTCATCTTTTGCAAGTAGCTTATTACATCTGTATACCATTCACAATTTTCCATGTCACAAAGATAAGCCCTTTTCTCCTCCTCTATAATAGTTATTTGATTGGAATCCAAGTTACTTTGAGCCATTAATTTGGCCAATCCTTGTCCTCTCACTAACCTAGTGATTTGGATGTCAATGTTGAATTCTTAGATCTTGTTAATCCATCTACATCTTCTTCCAGACATTTCTTGTTGTGTGAAGATGTCTTTAACCATAGCACTAGGGATATATGCAGCCACTATTGCTCCCATCAAGTAGCTCTTAAGAGCTTTTACTACCTTCACTAGTGCATAGGCTTGTTTTTTATTTGTATCATATGTTAACTCTGCAGCTTGCAAAGACTTGCTGAAAAATGCTATAGGTTGTTCAAAACCCTCTAAATTTTTCTGTAATAGTACATTAGTAACAATATGAAAAGATGAAAATGAAAATATTTGCATAGGTTTTCTATAATCCGGTGTTTTCAAAATAGGCGCACTCTTAATAGTTTGTTTAATCTCTTAGAAGGCCTTGGTTGGCTCACCTTCCAATTCTAACTTTGCACCCTTTTTTAAAAAATTTAGAGATGGTTCTACTGATCTCTATAAAGTTAGTAACAAACCTTCTAAGGAAATTGATTTTCCCAAATAATGACTGAATACCTTTTACATTTTTTGGCTGAGGGACCTTATCAATTGATGCTACCCTTTCTGGGTCAATTCTCACACCACCTTTTGAAATGATGTGGCCTAGCAGTTTACCCTCAGTCACCCCAAAAACACACTTCTTTGAGTTTAAAGATATTCCATATTCAACAGCTCTGTTAAAAAATTTCTCCTGATGACCATAATGATCACCCTCTTTCTTGGAATATGATGTTAAATCATCTTGGTATACAACTAGGAATATATTTATGATGTCATAAAATGCCACATCCATAGCTCTTTGGAATATTTCCCCTGGATTTGTCAACCCAAAGTGCATTCTCACATAAATATATGTTCCCCATGGTGTGGTGAATGCTATTTTAAATTGCTCTGACTCTCTAATAATTACCTAATTGTAACCTAAAAATCCATCCATCATGGATAGAAGTTCACAACATGTGACCCTTTGCAATATTGCCTCCATATTAGGCAATAGATAATTATCTTTTAATGAATATATATTCAAATTCCTAAAATCAACACATAATTTGATATCTCCATTTTTTCTTTCTCACGGGCACCAAGTTTGACACCCATGATGAATGTCTGATAGGCTTTATAATTCTAGCATCCCTTAGCTTAACTAATTCTTCTTGCATATTAGGTGCCAAGGCTGGATTGATTGGCCTTTTCTTTTGTCTGAAAGGCTTAGCCCCTTCCTTCAAAGGGAATTCATGCTAAAACAAGTCTTCCCTATAAGCTTTCAGATCATCGTACGACCAAGCAAAAACATGCCTATATTTTCTTAATAGGTCAATCAACAGTTTTCTCACCTTTGGTGACATTTTCTTCCCAATTTAAACTTTCTTTGGGGCTCCCTCTATCCCAAGGTTTATTTCCTCCAAATCTTCAGTGTGTGGGGTAGCAACAGCAGTCCTTGCCTTATCTTGATTGTCAAACACCACTTCCAATACTACTAGCCCTTTGGGGATCCTATTAGTCTTTAATTGGATTACTTCATTCCCAAAGATAGTTTCTTTTCCATCCTTTGTATGTACTAAGGCACCAAAATCAATCCCCTGACCCTCATACTGCTCTATAAAAGTTAAAAATCTCAAAATATCATCATCATCATTGAAAACCTACCAGTTTCCAATGTTATTAGGGACTGATGGCTTGTTTTAAACCTCTATCTTTAAGATTCCCGCAAAAGTTATATCTTCTAGCCTTAGAGCAATATTAGCCAATAAGTTTGTCATCATGTTATGGCTCCTTTATTTCTAGTCAATGTTAAATGCATCAAAATTTTCAATCTCATCTCATACAGCATTTATGTATTGCTTCAACCTCTTGTTCTTTGATGCATATTTTGATCTGACAGAGGATATGACTAACTCAGAATCTCCAATAACCTTGAGATTCTTTATCCCATGCTTCTCAACTAGTCTCAATCCTAATAATGCCTTATACTTTGCCACATTATTTGTGCATGCAAAAGATAGTAAAAGAAAACCTAAACATTTTTTCATTAGGTGAGATAAATAATGCTCCTACACCAGAACCTTCCTTAGAGCTAGCTCCATCGAAATAAATAATCCATAATTTTTTATCACCTGATGGGTTCTTTACTTATGTCTCTATTGGTGCAGGTTGTTCCTTTTCTTCTTGTGGGGTATCTTCAATTCAAAAAGCATTGATGTCAGTGTTTATAAAACACACCATGTCTTGATCAGAGTTCCTTTCATGTACCATCATATATGGCACCCTTGACTCCCTTACAACTTTTACACTTTTACCATCGATACATAAAGTTTCATATGATAGATCACATTGTAAAATCCCCCCCATAGAAGCACTCCATTTTTTGGATAACAACATCCCATAGTGAGGTGGGATGTCCACAACTAAAACATGCATAGTCAAATCCTTCTCAGGGAAGGTTGTGATCTTACAAGGCAATTCTCTTATAGTACCTATCATAGGTACCTCTTTTGAGTCCATAGCACAACATATACCCTGAGGGGTATCTACATTTAAACCCATAGTTTCCATTATCCTTACTAACATAACATTATTTGAGGCTCCAAAATCAATCATACAATTTTTTAACACCCCTTCATTTGTTATCACACTCAAAAAGAAGGGATCTACATTTTCTAAGGACACATCCACTGTATCTTCAAGATAAATTTGGGGAATCTAAGAAACCATTCCCTCTAACTCTTTATCTTTTGTCTTATTTTTACTCCCTTGTTCCTTTACATTTGAAATGGTGCGTGTGCATCCCATTTTGGCAGAAGGAGAAACACCCTTAACCCAGGCCATGGCTTTCTCCTTATGTTCATTTATTCTAAGCATTTCTTGTAAGGGAATTTCGACTATAATTTGTGAAAGCAATTGAAACATGTCAACAAGTGCGTATTTTGGAAATTCAAGGGACATGCCTAGTTTTTCTTCATGTTTCTTCAACTTGTTGCCTTCAACATTTGTTTTCTACTTCATGTTTCATTCAATAGGCACAGTAGGCTTTTCAACCATTTTTGTCTTCACTTTGGGTGAAGCAACCTCCTCATTGGGCTTTGCAATTTCAACCTTCTTAGCCCATTCCTTTTTCTTGGCTGCATCTTTCTTCGGTTTATTTTGTTTGACCTCCTGACCTTAATTCTTCATTTCTTTAATGAATAAACCAAAAGGCTTACCCTGATCTTCACCAACTATTTTGTTTCTTAGTTGGTAACTACTTTTGACTTGGGATGCCATAGTAGCTTCTATCTGGGCAATCTCTTGGTTTGAAGGTCTTCTCAAAGATACAATGTAATTTCCTTGCTCATCATTACATGCATGGTCATCAACACATAATTCATCATCAGAAAAAACTTGTTGATGATATGATTCATTCCTTCGCCTTTGATAATCCACATCCAAGTCCTGAGTCTCATAATTAGAGAAGTATTATTCTTCCCCTAAGTAAGAAGTAGTCATAAGATAATCTACATTGTCATCTTCAAAATTTTATTCTTCTTCTTCTTGTAGCTCGTCCTTGGTAGAAATAAATTGTGCAATAGCAAAATACTCGGGTGAATGAGGTGAGTGAAAAGCAATACACTAAGGTGTATCTTCAACAACATTCATTATATGTTTATGCAATGGATCAGGAGTTTTTTGCTCCTGTTTATTCCTTTGTTGTTGATGAATTGGCTTTCCATCCTTCCAATTTGTGTTGTAAGGATGATCTTGTAGCCTTGGAGGTCTGTTAAATTTGTTGAGTTGTTGCTTTTCTGGTGCGACACCCTTATCATTTTTTGCAACAGTCAACTTAAGATCGTTCAAGGTGATGAGCACCTTATACCATTTGTCTTCTTCCTTTGGCTTTAATCCCAAAGGTTTTTCCATTTTATCCTTTAAAATCTTGGAGAACCTGGGATCTTCTCTTCTCCCAAGCTTGCCTGAAGCTCTCTTATTTCTTTCAACATTTATGGCAATCCTGAATGCATCTCTTAGATTCTGAGGATCTTTATTCCTTAGGATATATGCCATTTTAGAATCAAATACATTTGCATACATGGCTAGACAAACATTCTCATCTAACCTTAGAACCTGGATTAACTTATGCATAGCCATTTGAAATCTGATGTTAAAATCAATGACAGCTTCATTTGGTGACTTCTTGATGTTGTTGAAATCATTCAACATGAAACTTGCATTTGTTTCGCCATATTTCTCCTTGAATTTGTTTTTGAACTCTTCCCAAGAATTAATGCTTTCATTTGGTAACCCTTTGTACCAATCCCTGGTATCCTTAGTTAAATATTGTACAAAGAGTTGCATAACAACACCTTCATACTCCACTTTGTAGTCATTTAATTTATCTGTGAAGGCTCTCAAATATTCCTCACATGTCACAACATTATTTCTTGCAAACTTATTTATCTTGTCCCTCAACTCATTTGGGACTGTATGAGGATACCTCGATATCGCATTGAAACACAATTGCCTATATCTAGGTGGATAGGTCTTCTCTGGAACTGCCCAGTAGTAACTTGTCTTGTAAATTATTAATTACACCAGTTCCAGTACCAGTCCCAGCAGCAACTCCAACCCTATGGGTAACCTAAACAATTTGAGCAAGAATACTTGTACTAATATTTGGTACAACTGTGGGAATCAAACCTAAAACAACCTAGGTATTAGATGGACCAGTGGTGAAGGAAGCATCATTTATTGAAGACATTTTTCAAGAAACCAATTTTCCTTTTCTTTTTTTCTATCGAAGCTTTTTCCATCTCAATTCTCTTTAACTATTTTGCAAGAGTCTCACTTTCTATCCTAACCCTTTCTAATTCATCATCTATTTGAGACAACCCATGGCTCGAATCCAGGACAGTGGGGGCCTTTTGATCATTTATTTTAACATCGGACACCTTTTTCTTTCCTTTGTCCTAGTCTAACTTAGGAATCTGAGCATTCAACTGACTGGGACCTACTATCTTTTGGCTATCAGCAAGGCTCCTGGGATTTTCTTTTACAACATGTTCAGATTTCCTGTCTAGAATTTCTCTTAGAACGGGACCCTCAATATTAGGATTAATTTGCTCATGATTCAAAGTCTTGAGTGTAGCCAATTGCCTCATTAAGTTGTCCCTCTCAATCACAGCATTCATAACTTCAGACTCTTTCTCCTTTTCTTTTCTTTTTCTCACATCAATTTGTTCTTGGAGTTCTTTCTTTAATGTGCTTATATCTCCAAAAACCTCTTCAGGATCTGGCAAAGTTATTTCAGATCCATAAGTATCACCTAAATCTATTAGGTTAGCATCTCCTTATTCGTGGGTCAATTCAAAATTATAAGGAAGTTATGTCCTAGGGCCAAGAGGAGGAGGCACACCAATAATACTATCTTGATGACTTCTACTTCTACTCCGGCCTCTTTTCTTTTCTGAATATTAAACCTGAGTAATATCTTTATTTTGTTGTTGTACTTCTTCTTGTACAGGTGTGTTAAAAAAAGAATCAAAAAATCCCATGCTATCTAATTCAAAACTTTTAGAATAAGTTGTATGAACTTCGAAAACAGGATGCAATAATGACTTGTGTTCTTGTACTTGGGTTTCCATGATGAGGGAGCATTGCTTCTTTCTGTATTTCTTCTTGTTCCAATTCTTGAGGTAACTGCAGGAAGATCTTCTAATCCTTCTTAAGGATGTAGCTGTATATAACCTCTGGTGTTCTTAGGTTTACTCATAGTGAAAAAATCCTTCAAAGAGTTATTTGAAATCTTCCAATTACATGCACTAGCATAGAGATTTCAGAGTCGCAACCCAAATTATTTTGGGATACCGAATAAAACAGTATTCGGTACTCTTTGAAACAAATTTATGAACCTTGTTCACAAATAAGAAAAACCTTTTAACAAATGTAAAACACCTTTTACGGTCGAGAACATGAACTAGAAATATAAATCATAGACTCAACCTTTAAATCATAGAAATGCAATATGTCAACCTTTAAATCATAGAAATGCAATATGATTTCAACGTAATTTTCTAAATAGACGACACAACCAACTGCAACTATGCATTATTCCCCAGCAGAGTCACCATTTTTCTTGGTGACTCGGATGGGTTGATGTGGAAACCAATTAAAGCTCAATTATTTACCAGAGATACTGAAAAGTCCCCAATAGAGTCACCATTTTTGTTGGTGCCCCTGATTGGAATGAGGTTTACACTACAAGCAGGCAGAAACCAAGTTGATTCTTCAGATTTTATCAGAGGAGAAGCCAACTCCAAATATTCAAAATTTTCAAGGACTTGGACCAACATATGACAAGGATTACTTCTTATCCTTCTACACTTTGGGCTTTGCAAAACCCAGGAGGGTAATCTTTTCATGAACTTATAATCTATGTGCCATTCTTATACCTTCACCAAAATTAAGCAGAAAATCTCAGATATGGGCTCAACCTCAGAGAGAATTCTCAAGGATGGCTAATCCTTCAATGATCCTCAACCTAGATGGAGCTTGAGATGGATGAATTGCACAATAGTACATATAAAATGAAAGTGATACTTGATGATAATCAATTATGAAACAAACACAGATGAATAGAGCTTATAAATAATTGTAAGGACTCATGACACACTATGACCAGTGCTTCTCTCCATTGGGAGCTTGATCTCAACATATATAAATGAGCTACAACAGAATTAATCTAATAACATTCAGATCTTGAGAAAACATTGCCTTATAGTGTTTTCTATCTACAACCCTGATCTAAACTACTTATCAAATCCACAAATAAATCCTATCAGTTTGCAATTCTACTCAAGTGTTTTAATTGACCCCTTAGATCAAAGTGGAAATAGAAAGTGCATACACCACAACAATACACTGAATGAAACAAATCCTTAATTACATTTCATTCAAAAGATAATAGAATTGCACAAAGGAGAGAAATAAATCAGAATTATATTTCCTTTTAAATAAATTTTCTATCTCTGTCATAAAGACCATTTACATATAACTCCTTCAAGAACCTGTAAGAAAAGCTAGACACATGACTTATCTATTTCTTTCTAAAATCCATATAATTTCTCACTTTCAACTAATATTTTCTATAGGAACCTTATGACTCTGAGAATTTTCAAAATTACTAAGTACAGAGACCAAATTCAGAACCCTTTCTCTTGGCCTTGAATTCCCTTTTATAGAAATAAGGGAGCAGGACAAGCTACAAACCAAAGGAGACACCTGTCATTCAAAATAACTGGTTACTTACAATTTAGTTATAAAATATTTCATTTAAGAAATGCCACAACCAAGACCAAAATATCTGCAATTGATTCATCATTACACTTTATGTGTTCCTTTTCCCTTTTGTTGTTGTCGATGAAGATTTGGGAAGGGCCCACCTCTTTTAGTGCTCATGTCCAAAAAGTGGTTGTTGTATAGAACCAAAACTATCTACCAAACTTCCACATCACATAGTTAACTAACTAACTAATTGATTTCCTCATTAATCCATCAAATAGATATTACTCCATTCAGCATATTCCTTGTATGACGGCCATTTTAAAATCATAACCTCATCAACTTTTGCCCTGTAGGGAATGTACTTATTTGCTACTTGATTTGCCTCCCTTTCAAAAGTTTCAAAAAATGATCTTGTGTGTATTATATTAACCATGCTTTCCTCCAACATGACAGTGTCTAAATCATCACAAATCACGTCCACCTACGTGTTGATAACTCTTTCTATCTCTTCTTTCCATAACCGTAAAGGTTTAATTTTTCTATTTTCATTCTCAATACTAGGCGAAGTATCTCATTCATTCCGCAGAAAGTTCTCATCAACTCTCTTATTTTCCTTTATATATTATCAGGCAGCATTTGGGCTTCCTATATTGATCTTACCAATAAACAAGTTGGCTAAATTGTTGGTGGCCTCTGAGCATGGTACTTTGAAGCCGTGGACATTATTCTGAGATCGTTTCCCCTCTGTAACCATTTTGTACACTAAGGGATTGCTACCTCTTTATCTTTATCAAAACTCTAAATAGTATTAAATAATAAAGAAAATAAAGAATAAACACTATTCAGTCTACTGTCCACTTTCTCATTTAAATGATTCAACAAAGAGCTATCTCTCTCTTCTTACTGGTAGACTGATCTTCTGACTCCTTTAACTTTTGCTCCAACTCATCAATCTTTTCCAAAATTTGAGCTCTAGTTGGATCAATAGATCTAGTGGGCTCAGGATCATCATCAACATAAGCTACTAGCAGTATTGCTGGTATATTTGTCTCACTTTCAAACTGAACTGATGCATCTATGTGAGACTAGTGGAGACCTATATGTTGATGGGATTGATGTAATGTTAAGGGTTGAAGAGGGTGCTCCTAGTTGTCTCTGTTCAAGGAGCTGAACTTTAGTTTGTAGCTCCACATATTTATGTTGGACTTCATTATAATCATTAAAAAATTTCTCAAACTTCTTCATTAAATCCTGCTTCTCCTTAGCCTCTCTTTTTGCAGTTTCATGGGCCAATTTGGCCGTGTCAACAACCAGCTTTGTTGCTTCAAGATTTGATGTATCACAGGCTTTCTTTACAATGAGACCTCCTTTCAAGTTTGGATTTATATCATTTATATCAGGCCTCCTAGGCCCTTGCTCTAGTCACCATATTTCCAAGGTTGCATGATCCTCTATAAAACCCGATCCTTTGAGTGTCAACTTTGCTTCCTCTTTTGAGTTGTATTGTTGGCCTTTTGATTTATTAATTGCATCAAATTCTATTGCATTATTTATGTCCCAATCAAGTAGAATCAAGATACCAGCTTGATTTAGAATCTTTTTGCCTTCATCTGCAGTGATTGCCTTGAATTCTTCCATCATTTCAGTCTTGACCTCCTCTTGATTTTCTTGGTCAAACGTGTCTAGCCTTTGGGCCATTCTCTCAGCACTTCTCTTCTTGTATTCATCCATTTTTTATTTCCACATCATTTGAAGGAAATTTGTGCTTCTCACAAAAGCTTCACCTCAAGAAATTTTTTGCATGCCTCCTTTCTAGCATCCCTAAATGGTTTTCCTTGAATATCTAGAGGAGTGATGTCAAATTATAGAGTAGGTGACTTGGGAGGAACACCAATTCACATTTTTGCATTTGTAATTTTAATGGTGTCTTCATCCTGTTGTTCTACCATTTGTTGATCTTTTCCACTGTTCTTCAAATTGTGTGGGAGGCGAAGAAGGAACATGTGGTGGTGAGGGGCTTCTATCTGAGTCTTCTAGATGAATGATCTAGACTCCTCTCAGAGGTCTAATCTGTATCTTTGGGGCTGGATCTGCCCTCATTATCTTCGTTCCTTTCCTCCTCACCAGCTTTCCAATGTTACTACCACTATCCTCATCACTACTCTCCTCATCCCTTACTCTTTTTATTACAATACCACCCCTCATAGGGGTTCATAACTAGGTCTAGTTTCTACTAGCCCATTTGTTCTATGAGGTAGAGGAAAAGGTGAGCCTGGTTGTTTCATCCTCATTTGATGAATTATGGTTGCATCTATAGGTGTAATGCGTGTCAGCCATTGTATATTCCTCTTATCAACTTATCGGCCATGAATTTCCTCAAGTCTGGTCTTCTTCTCTTTTAAAGCAAGAATTAACTTATCAAAATTATTCATAGCAAAATCAATCGTGGCATAGAAATGATTGAAGATTCTCAATGGATCATAACCTGGATCCATTTTTTGTACAATTGCCCATAGCTTTCTGAAAGCTATCCACTTCTCCTTCTTCCAATCTTGAGGAGAGAAATCAAAAATATTTCTGATTACATCTTCAGGAAAGTGGTGTTCATGATGTAATGGAACTCATGATTGGCAGCCTCTCCTTTGGTCTCAATAAATCATGTAGCTGTGTAGGAATCCTTGGCAGATTTATTGTCAATCGTTGCTTTAATTTGGAAGCAAAACCATTATCAAATCTTATAAAACTAGCTTCTTGTCTATCTCATGACATATCCATACTCCATAGCTGCATCGGTATCTCAACATTATTAATTTTCCTTCTGAGATTCATGGTATCTTCAAAATAATTTGAGTTCTTATACAAGAACATGTGCATCAAAAATGAATACCAAAAGAAGTTATTGCTTAATATATTATTCATAATGTATAATAGTCCCTCATGGACCTTTTCTTCAAGATATGGTGAGAAATCAAAAACCACTATAAAATTAGGATGTTGAATCTAAATGGCCATATGCATGTAATCAAGGGGCATAATCGTGAAAGGGGTAAAACTCAAAATCTAGCACAGAGAAATGAAAGTGGCCTACAAATACTTAGCGAAAGCACCAATTGGAAAAGGCTTCACTGAATCTGGCCCAATATGGTATGATGTGTTTCTCTCTTTCGCCAAGTGGGTCGAAAGAAGGTTTGATCTGACAAAACCCTTTGTTCTGTGATACTCATCCTTTATTTCATTTAAATTTACTTGAATCGGGGCAGCAGAGGGTTCATATAAATCAAAAACTTCTTGGAATTCCTCCCTTTGGATTGTCAACAAGACCTCTCCATCATTTCTCCTTATCACTCTTGAAACAAGGTCATACATGTCTGCAACTTTTCTAAGAAGGTCAACATCCATGAACACATTAGGCACCACAATCCTACCTAAGTCATACTGTCATACACTCAAGAATGGAGATTGTAAATTCCTCTGTCCATGCCATAACCTAAAGATGTCTATCCTAGTCATGGGTACCCTAGCATCTGAAATTGTGTATGCTTTATCAACTAACCCTTCTCCTAGGGTTTTCCCTTCAATAAGATTTATCCCCTAATACTTATCATTTGCTGATGCTTTTAATTGGTCCAAAATATCATCATACAAATTCATCCTTAAATATTATATCTATCCTAAGTGGTTTTGTGAGGGAGGCATTTTACTAAACTAGGGCCTTCTTAATAATTATCGACAAACAAGGAATAGAAACTAGGGTTCAACACAAGAATTGACAATTCCCACATGGAAGAATGAGAAATTCTTAAACTCGTTTTTCCAAGACTATAAAACCCTACAGAAATCTTCAATCCTTTCACCAGAACTTCACATAGTTTACACTATCCAGCTTTGAAAACATAGAAGGGAAGGTAAGCAACTTACAGTTTTGAAAGCATTGAGAAAACCTTAATTTTGCAGTGTGATAACTCACTCGAATCTTCTCTAACCTTGGAATCGCCTTCTGGTCACTTCTGAATTGCTTTGTGAATCAAAAAAAAAATCTAAAAAAGTCTTTAAATACTATTCTGGGATCAAGCATCACCGTATTGTTCACCATTACTACTCATGCAAAAGGAAAATGACTCAAATTCATATTTGAACCAAGTTTAAAATTGGGTCATCGATTCTTTCCACGATGGCACATAGCATGATCTATACCAGTCAATCTGACATTGACCATCCTATGTGGCAAGCAAGGATAGAAAAAGCATGACATAGCATATCTAACTCATCATCCTTCTCATTGCTATCAGTGGCCCCCACCATCTGGCTTTTCTCGGCCTACCCTATACACGTGGCATCATCTCGCGATGTTGTAATCATTATCTTTTGAGCACTTTCTACCGCGGGGTAGCGAGAACCGTTGGATCTATCTGCACTTTATGCTGCTAACCACGGCGTGTGCTTTCTCTAGTTATTTAACGATCGAGAAAGTTTTATGATCATGATTAAAAGATCTCCATCCACGAAGACATGTGCAGAAAATGGAAAACATTAGTAGCCCAATTGTTATTACAAATATGTCAGTTAAAACTTGAAAAGGGACCCGCCTAGGAAAATCAAAGCACATACTTAGAAAAATTAGGACTCGCGCAACAAATAAATACCTAGGACATAGAAAATGGCCCCGCCAATGTTACTAGAACCCTCGGGCTTTAGTGAAAAGGTAATGCGAATTCATAACAATTTCAAGGGATCTCATCAAAATTTAAACAAAATCCATAGAACCCTAAACCCTAAGTTTGAAACGCAAGAGAAAGAGAGCAAGACAAGATCCAAAAGACTAATTTTAATCTAAGGCATGAAACATTTTTCCAAGTCATTTTCAATGACCATCAGTATGTCCCATTGCATTTATAAGGCTCTTTTAGGCATTTAATTATTAATTTAATTAAATCTAACGTCCTCTCTCAACAATGGAAATATCATAAAATTGGGCCCTTAACCCTAGGTGCGTCCCTTTTTATTTTATTTTAATTAATCCTAATAATATCCTAATTTCAATCTTCAAAGCACATTTTCAAATATCTAAACATCTTAGATTGAGCCACCGTGTTGGATTTTACTTTATAATCACGATATCTCACATCCCTAGAAAATTGCAAAAAAATGGCCATTATGGTCCCATACTTTTTTTCCTAAATTTTGGGAGCTTAATTTAGTGGTATTATAATGTTTAAATCCCGCTTCGTGCAAAAATATATCACTTCTAAGTCACCCTAAAGTGATTTTAATAATGAAATCCATATATAAGGCATCTCTCTCAATTCATTTTCAACAATTACACTTTATGCTAACACTATCATCAATACAAGGGCAATAATTCTTCCTCAAGAGTAGATCTGAGTCAAGGAGCAACAAGTTACATAAGGCATCTTCAATTATGATTTCATGATGGATTTTATGTGATTTATCATATTATTGCATCAATAATTGGAGAACTTATTCTAAGAGCATTGCATCACCTATTGAAGGTATAATCATTTACATTCAAGCATTTCAGTGTTGCCCTCAAAAGGAAATATTTTCCAATTCAATTCAAGTTCAATTTTTATTTCAATTAGGATTAATTCCAAACCCAAGGTTTGACCTAAGGAAAACCCCTATTCACAACCCCCTTTCTTTCCTTCTTGTGTGTAGTTACAAGTATCCAGTGGAACCAAAAAGATCAGAATAGCATTAAGACCTAGAGATAGAGCATCCAACCAAATTTCAACAAAAAAATGTCTGAACCAAGGTTCCCAACACCTTATTCCTCCAGGACTAGGGTGCCCAGTGCCATAGTCCTCCAAGACCAAGGTGCCCACAACCTTGGTCCTCAGTTAGCCTCAAATTTGGCAGAGAGCTCGTAGATAGTCTTAAATTTCATCGCCCCAGTTGGCAGCTCAACCCACTCTCTGGGATCAGGGTGCCCAACACCCTGAACCTGCCAATTTGAGCTCAGATTTTAGTCATAGGTGCACAACAAAATTCCATTCTCATATTTGTGCTTATTGTTTCAGTTCTATTAAGTTATAAGTCTGGTGTCTTGTTGTTTTACTCACTTGTATTCATCTTGTTTGCATAGTTTCACATACTCCCATATTTTGCACACTCCCTTTCATACAACAAAGGAATACAAACCATGAAAGTATTCCTTGACTCTCTTTCATAAGAGTTAGTCAAAGAGAATCACTCCTTTAGGTGCTTTCGTATTCCAATGTATGAATGAAAGTGGAGTTAGGTCTAAAACTACCCGATTCCATTTTTACCTTATACAATTGGAATGGTTATTAATCATAACATGGATCCTTAGTTGACAGACAAATAGTAACACCGGTCCTTAAACCAAGTACAACTAGCAAAACCCAGAATAACTGAGACAAGCATAAACCGGTTGATACTTATCTTCTCATACAATCTAACACTTCATTTCCATTTCACCCTAATGCATGAACAGATAATCTACCATCAAAGATATACATATGAGCAACTAGATCAACATGATTCACCACTCGACAGAAAACAACAAAGCATCACATGAAGAAGAAATCACACATGACACACATATTTTTCACATGGAAACCCAACTAGGAAAAAACCACGGTGGGGATGAATACCCACAAGCTTGTTTTTGAACTCTTTAGAAGTCCACTCTGTTAGGAGCCTTGTCTGGTTAAAGACTGATACAATAGGTTCTGTTAGGAACCGATCCTGTTAGGGATCACCCAGTTAAGGGATGGCTAGAATACTTGGTTAAGGGTTAAACCCTGTTAAAGGTTACCTTGTTAGAGGATTTCAAGAACTCAATGGTTTTGAGTCACCCTGTTAAAGGATTTACAACAAGCCAATTAAGGCTACCCTGTTAAGGGATTTTCCAACTGTTGAGGTGGTTAGAGATCAATATGTATTACAATGATCTGGTAACAACACTCAATGCCAATGTAGATCAGCTTAAGCTCCTCTTCACCTTCTGCACTCACACTCTGCAGGTATCACTTCTCTCCTTTGGTCTGGCAAGAATCATGTATCTCTTCTCTTGGACACACAAACACAAATTTTTCCAACAACCTTAGAAAGAGACACAACATCAACCTTATAGGAAAATAGATAGGTCGGTAGCATAAACCCTAAACCCTAAACCTGTTAGGTTAAGGAATTCAAATGGTTCAATCCTGACCATTGAGCACACTGCATTAAATGCAATAGTCTTGATCCAATCTCAAGACGTTCTCCATCATTCATTTTCCACTGATTTCATGATGGCTAATAACCCATCACATGTTATCACCGTTTACAGACTTTGCACATTCCTGAGGTAGATAGGAACAATCTCCTTCATGCAAGATCCTTCATGCACACAAGGTTGATGTGGCAACATGATCTGTTCTTCTTTACAATGCTAACTCATCACACAAAGTCACCAGTTGAGCCACACAGGCTTGAAGCACTTCAACCGGAAACCCTGAAGTTGAGACTACCAATCGGTAGTCATACAACACTTCCATGTGCCGGTTCCCATAACCATATGTCGGTTCACCTTGAACAAACACACCGCTTCACTTTGGCACAAATGTCGGTTCATAGTGTTATACCAATTCTCTTCTCTTCATCATATTGACATCAATGACAACATACAATGTCATTATGTCCTCATACCAGTTTACATAATGCCAATAGTTTTACCTCCTATGCAATTTGGCATATTTGAGCCAAAAATTTCATTGTTTATGTGGATGTAATAAGTATGGTTAATTATGCTTAGTAATGACAAAGGACAGGTCATTGCAAAACTTCTAATCTTATTGTGGATGTGAATTGTTGATACCAACATGTCTGGCTAGGTAGTTTTACCCTAGGGATAGTCTTGTTTTGCCTCCCAACTCGACCAAATGCTTGGTGCCATACCCTAGCAATGTTGTCCCTCGAGTTCCCTAAGTGCAAAAAATTATCAAAGTTTCATAGGTTATTTCTCAAAATCCGTTGCACATGTGAATGATCTGTCTGAACCTATTGGATCATGTGAGGCTCCTCTACAATAACCTATCGTGAGTTTTCAATATTTGGAGCAGTTTTCCTAGGGAAGTGATTTTTCTATTGATGCAAAAATTATCAAAGGCGTTCAATAAAAAGTTGCAATGGAGCCTAATTCTCATTTTGTTTATCGTGGGTACAAACAATTGGTGCCAACACATCTTGTTAGGTAGGTTTACCCTAGGTAATATCCTGTTTTGCATTCCAACTCGCTCGAATGTTCAGTGCCATACCCTACCAACGTTTTCCCTTAAGTGCCCTAAGTGCAAAAAATTATCAAACTCGGACAAGGTATTTCTTAGAATTTGTGGCACTTGTGAATGATTTTTCTAAACCTATAGAGTCACATGAGGCCCCTCTACAATAATTTGTCTTATATTTTAAAGATTTGGAGCGGTTTTCCTAGGGAAATAGTTTTTCTATTGATGCAAAAATCATCAAAGGCATTCAATGAAAAGTTGTAACGGAGCCTAATTCTCATTTTTCTCATCGTGGGCACAAACTGTTGGAAATCGTTGTACATTGTTGCTGCTAGGATATGTTGTTGTCATTGATGTCAACATATTCCTATGATTTGCTTTGGTTTCTGCAATTTGGGAAGATCTTATGATCTGGTTTTGTAGTTTTGTTTTGATCAGTGCTTTGCAGAGTTTAGTATTTCCTCTAGTATATTTCGCTGTGATCGGATCTTGTGCTAATATTTTGGGATATTGTTCAGGTGGTCTTTTGTATCTTCATTTCAGATGGATCATGATTTGGTGCTCCACAAGTTATCTTTCTTTGTGACAATTGTTGATTGCTTGTGTTCTTGAGTTTCAGACGTTGACAGATGAAGATTTGATAAGTGGTGTTAGTGTAGTTGTTACTAATGATTCTAACATTCTTGTTGGTCTTTCATAATTTTCTCATATTTGTTTTGATGATCTACATTGATCGTTGTGCGATTTTTTTGTGATTTTGCTAACCGGTGATGTTTTCGTGTTATGTGGTATTCCTGGTGGTGTAGCATGTTGCGGTTGTTCTTGGCGTGATTCCTGGTGGAATTGAACATTTGGGAATTTGAATTAGGTAAATGTTATATCATGTAAATCATTATATTGATCTGGTGGTTGATCTTTGTATCATGTGATGTAACTTTGTAATTATGAGTTGAGGGTTTAACCGACCTTGTAGTCAAGGTTGAAGATTTGTATATATGGGTGATATTGTCATGTAATTTAGGTATTGAGGTTGTGTTTGCATTATCAGAGAGTGGTGTATGTATGATAAAGTGATTCATCTTTCAGTGTTGTGATTGAGGAGAGATTGGTGTTGCTAAGCAAACATATGTGCTTAATCAAAACTATAATCAGGCATTTGGAGATGCTATTCTTTTAGTTTATTTCTTCTGGATTGTAGTATGAATCTTGTTGTAAGTTAGTGAGACTTCCCTGAGGTTTGTATCCTTCTGGGTCATTATCTTTTGAGCAGTGAGCTCTAGGCAGTGTGCATGAATGCATGTGCATTCCCAATTGTAATATTTTCACATACTACTGCAAAGTATCATCTTACTGTGGGTAGGTTCCCACCATGGTTTTTCCCGTAGATTAGTTTTCCATGTCTAAATCTTGGTGTTGTGTGTTGTGCTTTCAATTTTTTTATCTTTGTTATTGCAATAATTTATCATATATGTATTTCTAGCTAAAGTTTGTAGATCTAGTGAAGACTGATTCACCCCCCCTCTCAGTCTTCCTTCATTATTGTTGCCAGCACGTACCATTAGTTCTAACACATCTGGTTGGGTATTTTTACCCTAGGGATACTCTTTTTTTTCATCTTAACTCGCCTAAACGATCAGTGTCATACCCTAGTAGTGTTGTCCCTTAAGTGCCCTAAATGCAAAAAACTGTCAAAATTTGACAGGCTATTTCTCAAAATTTGTGGCACTTACAAATCATCCATCTAAACCTAAAAGGTTATGTGAGGCCCCTCTACAATAATTTGTATTGAATTTTCAATATTTGAAGTGGTTTTCCTAGGGAAACAATTTTCTCTTGATGCAAAAATTGTCAAAGGCATTCAATGAAAAGTTGCAACAAAGCCTAACTCTCATTGTGTTCATCGTGGGCACAAATTGTCAGTGCCAACACATCCAGTTAGGTAGGTTTACCCTAGGTATGATCCTTTTTTGCATCCTAACGCACCCGAACGCTCAGTGCCATACCCTAACGGTGTTGTCCCTTAAGTGCCCCAAGTGCAAAACATTATTGAACTTTGACAGGTTGTTTCTCAGATTTTGGGGCACTTGTGAATGATTTGACTAAACCTGTAGGGTCATGTGAGGCCCATCTACAATAACCTATCTCAAATTTTCAAGATTTGGAGTTGTTTTCCTAGGGCAGCAATTTTTTTGTTGACACAAAAATCGTCAAAAGCATTCAATGAAAAGTTGCATGGAGCTTAATTCTCATTTTTTCATCATGGGTGTGAACTCTTGGTTCCAACTTATTTGGTTAAGCAATTTTGTAGTCTAACATGTCTATATTATCTATAACTACAACTATATTATGTCTAACATGGTCATAATCTTCATTACACATAGAGGTGACAATCATGAACAAGCATAATCATACATCTTTTTCACAAAAAATTCATCACAAAATTTAATTTACATATACAAAATTTGGTCTCTAAATAGGCACAAATCAGCTCATGTCCTTATGCTTACCCATGTTCTCATGTACGAATACATCATATATCATCAATACAACTACATCAATGTCATCATGTACAAATATATCAATGATATCAACAATCCAACCACATCAATGTCATCATGTACAAATACATCAATGCTATCAAGCAATCCTAGATACACAACTAATACATTTGATTATAATATATTTGTTCCCTAATGCATATCTCCAACCACTAGTACTCTCAAAGACACCTACATTGCAATATTATACAAAATATCAGTATTAAAGAAAGAATACTGAGTAAAAGTAATTTAACAATGAAATTAACATAAACTCCAATGTTGGATGCATTGTTATTGTAACAAATTTACTTCTTCTATTTGGTACTTGAATCATGTATGTCCATCATTTTTGTAATCCATGCATTCTCAATTCATGAGAAGAATAAGTTTATTAACCAAACAAATTAATGAACCATAGGGACGTTAGTATTAACAGTGCATTGTACCTTCCATTCCTTACTGTAGACGCCTAAAATTGTCATGTCTAAATAAATAAATCTTTATTTATTTAATTATTTAATCCTAATTCTTCTATTAATTAAATAAATCTTTATTTATTTAATTAATTCATTTATCCTCTTCTAGACTTATTTCTCATTTAAATAAATACATTTATTTATTTAAATTATCCTTTTTCCTAAATTAAATAAATATTTTTATTTATTTAACTGATCCCACTTCTTCTATTAATTAAATAAATCTTTATTTATTTAATTAATTCATTAGCAATGATTGGATGTCATGCGGGTGGTCTGTGCAGAGGGCCGAGCTAGGGTTTTGAAGCCCTAGCTCGTGATCGGGGGCTTTCGCGGGGGGTCCAGGGAGAGCGGCGAAGGGGTTGCAGTGTGGGGGGGTTTGGGTGGTACAGGAAGCAGCGAAGGGCGGAGGGGAGAAGGCTGACGGTCTGCATGTGGGTGCAGGCCAAGCGGCTCGACCGTCATTCTATTCAAACAGCGAGTGGTCATGGGGTTGGGGACCACAAGGGGACCTCCATCCCAAGAGTGCTGGGGAGGGGTGGGGTTTTTTGGGGGTTCTTTTTTCTCTTTCGAGCCCCTTCTGGGTTTTGGACTTTGCCCTTTGGTGGCGCATGATGAGTATTGGCGGGGATGGTTTGAAGGACACGACAGCCTTAGATTTTTGAGTGGCGGTGGGATCAAAACCCCCTCCATAGGGTATGAAGACATTCAATAATAACCTCTTTTCCTCAGGCATGGGATCTGGTAGTGCAGGGAGTTCGCGCATTTCAAAGATTAATGGTTGCTCGGAGAGATGCAGTGAGAGGTCAAAGCTGATAATTCCTCCTGAGATGATAGCGGAGGATGTCAAATATTTCTCAAAACATTTTCTATATTGCAAATTTTTGGGAATGAGGGTTTCTTTGCAATTCTCGGAAAACTAGGCGCAAAGGACTTGGGCCCCGCAGGGGGAAATGGAGATTATGCAACTGGCAAACAACTACTTCATAGTTACCTTCAACTGCATGGAGGATCGGAATAGGGTCTTCGAAGGTGGTCCATATTTTTATAACCAGGTGGGGTTGTTTATCAAACCTTGGCATGCGGGGCTTAACCCTTCGGAGGAGCTCCCAAATAGGGTGCCTGTGTGGGTTCATTTTACATGCTTCCCTATGGAATGTTGTCGAGAAGATGTGCTCCATATGCTTGTTGCTCTGCTTGGGAAGCTAGTGGGATCCTCTACACAAACCTTGGGGAGAAAGGTAATGACTTTTACACGTATCTGTGTCAAAATTGATCTTAGTAAACCCTTGCCAGATGTTATAGATATGTGTGCAAGATCTTACTCTTGGGTTCAACAATTAAATTATGAGACTTTACCTTTCCGATGCTAGTTGTGTCATGAGTATGGTCACTTACAGCATAAGTGCCCTAGATATAAACCGGTGATGCGCCAACCTCAGCCGTCAGAACCGAGACAAGATAGGGCTGAAAAAGGGAAAGCTCCTATGTTTGTCGAGGCTAGGGGTGCTGATGGTTTTGTCCCTGCTAGGACAAAGAACAGGAATCGTGGACAAAAGAGGTCATTGCAGAAGAGGTGGGAGGAGGACACCTTCAATAGATTTGATTCTCTAGATGACCTGGTCCATCAGGAGGTTAATCTGGGGCTAACCCCTTTGGATAAAGGAGCGTCAGGAGGGGCCCTGGTAAGAACTATTGAGGTCCCTATCCAGACTCTGCAAGGGGTTGGAAGTCAGCAGATGGAGATGGATCAGCAAGTAGGGGTTCATGTGGGACTCACTCCTGGGTCTGAGGTGATTGTGGCAGAAGTGGAAGGTTCTCCGATAGAGTCAAAGGTTGATCCGGCTAGGGTTAAGAGAAATAAGTCTATTGCCCATCTAGGTTTACATTAGAAAGATATTAAGAAACATTCATCAAAGAGGAGCTCAAAGGCAGGAAGAAAGAAGGATTTGGACAAGATTAAATTGATGGGGGAGAATTTGGTTGAGTCAGGGTCAGTAAAGACTTTGGATACTCACTTTTCCAATCCTTTGAAATGATTGTGATCTCTTGGAATGTGAGGGGCTTGAACAGCGGCCCTAGACAAAAAGTTGTTCAGGACTTGATTAGGAATCATTCGCCTGATGTCATTTTTCTGCAAGCAACTAAACTTACAGTAGAGAGTATGATGGGCCTGGTGCTGAGGATGTGGAATCGAGGAGAATGTCAATGTGTTGGGGCAGCAAGATCCTCTGGAGGGGTGGCCTATATTTGGAACCCCTTAAGGATCCGCCCTATCTAGTGGGTTGCCTCCCGATCGTCATTACCTGGGGTGTTCTCCAGTCTTGAGACTGGGGAATTCATTTTGTTTTCTAAAATTTATGCCCCCACTGATCTTTTGGGTAAGAAACTCTTATGGTCTCATATTTCTGGTATGTGAAAGCTAGCCCCTTATCATCCTTGGATTATGGCAGGAGACTTCAATGCCATCCTTAAGCAGAGTGAGAAGAAGGGGGGGTGATGAGGTTGGAACCTTCTTCCTTCCTCTTTCAGTATAATATTTTTGTGTTGCAGCTTGTTGACATTAAGCCTGGTAATGGTTGTTTCACCTAGAACAATATGAGGGTGGGAGAGGATTGGATTGCAGAGAGGTTGGATCAGTTCCTAGTCTCCAAGTTTTGGATTGGTGGGGGATGGTCCACCAGCTCGGAGATTCTTGACTGGAGAGGGTCGGATCACTGGCCCATCAAGCTGGTATCTTCTCTAGCTAGGGTTGCTAGCTCACCTTTATTTAAATTCCAACTTATGTGGCTTTGAGATCCCTCTTTGCAGGCTCTTGTAGCTGAGTGGTGGAGGAAAGGGAGGCCAGCCTTTGGCACTGCCATGTACTCTTTTGCCAAACAGCTGCAATTTGTTAAGTTTCAGCTCAAACGGTGGAACCGGCAGGGTTTCGGGAACATCTTTCATGCCAAAAAAGCTGCTCACGTGGTGTTGAATGGGATCACCAGCATAATCAGAGAGAAAGGTTTGTTGGAGGAATTGCTCAAGGAGGAAGCTAAGGTGGTCAAGGAGGTAGAGGAATGGGAACTAAGGGAAGAAATTTACTAGAAGCAGAGAGCCCGTATTGACTGGCTGAAGGAGGGGGACAAGAACACAGCTTTCTTCTTCAACTCAATAAAAGCTAGAAGGCATGGAAACTCCATCCCTACTCTGGTTAATGATAGAGGAGAGCAGTGCTTATTCTTGCCAGAGATATCTAGGGAGGTGTCTCAGTTTTTTCAGTCCCTCTTTAGGGAGGATCCCTAGGGGGAAACAGGGGAGGAGAACCAGGTTCTCGCTTGCATTCCTTCTCTTGTCTCGGGGGAGATGAATGAGTAGCTTTTGGGTCCTATTTTGTTGGAAGAACTTGAGAGGATTGTCTTTCAGATGAGGAAAGGAAAAGCTCCAGGACCAGATGGGTTCCCAGTTGAATTCTTTCAAGAATTCTGGGATATTATCAAGTTGGATTTGCTAGAGGTGGTTCAGGAATCATAGAGGAACAAGCAGATGCTTAGGGTGCTGAATGCGACCTTTATTGCTCTTATCCCAAGTGTGAGGGGGCTGACCGGTTAGGCCAGTTCTGCCCCATCTCTCTTTGCAATGTGATTTATAAAATCATCTCTAAGCTGATAGTGGATAGATTGAAGAAGTGCTTGGGGAAGGTTATCTCTAAGGAACGGAGTGGGTTTGTGGAAGGGCATCAAATCTTGGACGAGGTGGCCATTGCGACGGAGACCATTCACTCTATGGCTACCTCCAAGGAAAAAGATATGTTTATCAAGCTGGATATGGTTAAGGCGTACGACAGAGTCAGATGGTCCTTCCTCCAGAAGATCCTAAAGGCATTTGGTTTTGTGGACGAGTGGATCCAGTGGGTTATGAGTTGTGTTACGACTACTTCTTTCTCAGTGCTTATCAATGGAGATCATACTGAGCTATTTTGTGCTTCTAGGGGTCTTTGTCAGGGAGACCCCCTCTCCCCTTATTTATTCATTCTCATGGCAGAGGGTCTGGGGAGGCTGATTAAACATAACGTGGGACAGGGTATTATTTAGGGTTGGAGATGGGGTAATGAATTGTAGCCGCAGTCCCATTTGCAGTTTGTGGATGACATGGCTCTTATGGGGCTCGCTCGAATCAGACAAGCTAATAATTTGCATAAGGTCTTGGATGTTTATCTTGCAACGTCGAGCCAACTGATCAATGAGGACAAGTCTTCTATCCTCTTCTTCAGCACTCCTAAAATTATTCAAAGGAGGATTGCTCTTATCCTGAGATTCCAAGTTGGCTCCCTGCCCTTGAACTATTTGGGTATTCCTATATCCACTAGCAAACCTCCTAGGGACTCGTGACAGGGTATCTTGGATAAATTCCACTTGAAGGTTGAACAATGGACTCATAGATGGCTATCCTTTACTAGGAGGACTCGACTGATTCAGTCGGTGGTTTAGGCGCTTCTGATCTATCGATGTATGCTACAAGTGGCTCCTAAGTGGTTCTTGAAGCATCTAGATTCTCTGGCTAGGCAATTCTTATGGGCAGGTAATCTCTCCTCTTCCAAATGGAGCCTGGTCAATTGGGACTTGGTTTGTAGTCTGAAGCAGTCGGGGGGGCTTGGGTTAAGACGGTCTATTCTTTTTGGGGAGGCGTTGGTAGCTAAATTGTATTGGAGGTGGTGTGTAGAGAAAGATCAGAATTGGGCTAGAATCCTGGCCAACAAGTATATGTAGAGGGTCCCGATGGAGGAAATCCCTAGATATCCTCTGGAGGGAAAGGGCTCTTCGATCTGGAATACTCTCAAGAGAGGGGCTTATCTCATTAAGGCAGGACTCTTCTAGATTTGTAGGAGGGGGGAAGCGGTTCTCTTCTGGAAAGACTCTTGGGACGGATATCCTCCCATTCTTGATCAGTTCCCTAACATTGGGAACTTGTGCCAAAGGTTTTTGGAGGCTAGATGGTCAAGGGTGAGTGACTTCAAGGCTATCTATAGGTGTGGGCGGCTGGATTTGGAGAGGTGGAAGACTCCTGATGGGTGGCCGGTTGTTGGGATGGAGGAAGAATGTGCGGAGTTGCAGGGCATTTTGGTGAATAGACGATGCAGCTCCCTTAAGGGTAGGGATGGGCTGGCTTGGTCTCCAAATCCTAAGGGAGTGTTCACGGTGGCTAACGGATACCGGGAATTGTTATACCAAAGATTTGAGGGAAGAGAGGTGAATTGGTGGAAGCAGGTATGGAGTAAAGTGTCTTGGTTGAAATGTAATTGCTTTGTTTGGACTTTGGCTTTGAATAGATGTCTTACTTGGGACAATATCCGCAAGCATGGATTTCTGGGACCCTCTATCTATGTTTTGTGTGGTAATGGGGAGGAAGATTCCTCACATCTATTCTTCAAATGCCCTTTCTCTTTGCTTATTTGGCATTATTGGTGGGGGGTCTAGAAGCATCCTTGTATCCAAGCGGATTCTCTGGTGGAGTTCTGGAGTAGTTTGGGTAGACCTCCTATCTTGTCCTCCTTCCTTCAGACTATCTAGTTTATTGGGCCCGTTTTCATTCTGTGGCAAATTTAGCTCGAGAGGAACAGGAGGATTTTTTGTGAGGTCAAATTGTTTGTTCAGCAAGTTTGGAATAGGATCATTGCAATGATCCGGGAGACTGTGGAAGCAAAATGTGAGGTGAATTTTCCTTTGGGTAAAGAGGAGGCTGACATTGTGAGTAGGCTAGGTTTGCAGGAGTTGTCTCCAGCCTCAGCTTGTGTCAAGAGAGGTAGATGGGCCATGAAGAAGGTGCAGAGGGGGGGGGAGGTGGATACCCCCTCAGGATGATTTTATAAAGATTAACACTAATGGATCATCTAGGGGTAACCCAGGCCCAGTTGGAGTTGGCGGTGTTGGTAGGAATAGCAGGGGGAGGTGGTTTTCCTCTTTTTGGTGCATAAAGGGAGACAGTCTAACAATTATATGGAGGGACTGGCGTTTCTCTATGTCCTTAAGCGTGCTTGGGAGTTGGGACAAAGGAAGATGATTTGTGAGTTGAACTCACAGATCGTGAATAAATTAGTGACTAAGTAGAGGGTGAGTGGGATTCAGTGATAATTGGCAGGGGTGGTTCAACAGATTCTCCAAATTAGCTCTTTAATGGAACAAGTGTCTTTTATCCACATACCTCAGGAATGGAATAGAGCAGCTGATTGTTTGGCCAAGTGGGCCTCAGAACAGGATAGGGACTGGAAAGTTGAAGATTGGGAGAATCTTTTTGGGGATTACTGTCAGGAGGTGCAGAAGATATTTACGAAGGACATCGATGGTTTTGAAGTTAGTTAATCGGGGGCTGGTCTGATGGTCCTCTTCTGGGGCCTTGGGGCTCTGGGTCTCTTTGTAATTCTGGATTCTGTGTTTCAATAAAAAAATTACCCTTTTATTCAAAAAAAAAAAATTAATTCATTAGCCTTTTCTACCTATGACACATGTCATTCATCTCTTAATTCCTACACTACCTACCCTCTTATTATTTTCTTATTTCCTCTACCTTTCCTCGAATCCTAGCCGACCATTTATCTTTTACACTTCTTAATCTTATCCCTCTATTTCTTATAGTCTCTTCTATATAAGGAGATGATTCCTTCAATATCAACCCTAATCATTATATTCTCTCCCGAGCTATGCTTTCAAACTTTCATATGCGATCAAGCCTACATAGAACCACATTTCCGTTCTTTGTTGAGCTCTTGTGCACACATAAAATCTGAGAGAAAATATATCAAGCAAGATCAATGGAGATAGGAAGAATGGAGATCCAAACCCTATTTGACATGTGATGGTATAATCTTTGTGATTTTATTTGATTTGCATTGTCTTAGGTAATCTTAATATGTTATGGTGTATCTTTTTTGTTGTTAGGCTAGGGTTTTGTGGTTGAATTAATTTAGTCCTTCAATATTGTTGTTTCCATTTTTACCATAAACACTTACAATCAGTTAGTATGAGCTAGATATGCTAGTCAAGTGTGCCTGAAGGGTCATCTCTTTGCTTAAGAGTATTAAGTATTACTTTATGATCAACACTATTGAATTTGCACACTGTTGAACTCAAGTGTACATCATTTTCATAATCCTTGCATTCCCAAGCCATGAGAAGAATAGGTTTATTAACCAAACAAATTAATGAACCTAAGCATAATGAACATAATGAACCATAGGGATGTTAGTATTAACAATGCATTGCACCTTCCATTCCTTACACTCAATTGATATGAGATATATATGCTAGTCAAGTGTGCCTGAAGGGTCGTCTATTTACTTAAGAGTATCCAATACTGCTTCACGATCAACACTACTAACTATCCATAGTTATTTTGTCTTTGGTTTTGCATGATGCTTCAACAAATTAATATTTGTTGCTATAACAAGGTGCAAATACATGAGAATGGTTTTGTGTTTCTCATAGTCTTCAAATGTAGGTATGCCATTCTTTCTAGTCATGTATGTTCGCAACCAACTTCTTGCAATAATAACTGAACCTATAGGATAAATGAACCCATCATCATATATCATCGGTTGTGTTAGCTTGTACTTTCTCTGTACACATCGTGCCAACTAGTAGTCTAATCTCTCTTCATTCCCCTACGATGCAACAACTGCAAAAACATGTCCTGGTTGTAGAAGATCTAAAAGACTGTTGTACTCAACTAAACTTTCCATGTCATCATTTGGAATGGATATCGTTTGAGATAAAGGAGTTAGATATTTTAGAACCCATGTATCCACCCACTCACTTGACTCGCATTGATCCCAGTTACATTGAATACAACTTTAATAAAAACAAGCCAACTCTCATGTCCAATTGGTCCATGAACTTGCACATGAGCTTCAAAATGAATGCATCTTTGAAGAATCTTTGATTGCACGACATTCCAATATGTGTCCTATTGTGCCCTCCTCAACCAGCCAAAAGAATTTGTGCATTGTTGAAGTGTCCCTCCCTATGACATTATTGAACTACATCAACCAGCAATAGAACGTGAATCATAGAATTTAGCACCTAAAATCCTTAATTTCTCCTTAACTAGAGCTCTCTTCAAAGATGCACCTACACCACCATGATCCCCTTTTCCATACCCAACTTCAAAAAAACTCTAAATATGAGTTATACCCCTCTTCATGCATTCTACTCAACCAATAAAACATACGAGAATTCTTGAATTGACTCATGCAATTATCTAACCTAATGAGATGTCAGTCCATTGCAATATATTTTTCCTGCAAAAACTCAAAAAATTCTTGAAACAATGTTGCACATACTCAGAGGAGTGAGATCTATCATCACTCATATAAAAATGATACTCCCTAATTATCTTCATGTCCTCTTCTGTACTATTAGGGGAATGTCTATATGTTATGTGAACAAAAATAGCAATTTGAATGGAATTGTAATACTAAGATTGTACCTCATTTTGTGGTTGCAATGTGTAGTATCTATAAAATTGACCGTTGATATAATAGTGTTAATCAGGAAATATTTCTTACACATCCTAAATTATTGATCAAACTAGTGAGACCTATGGGTATGCCTTGCATACTTGTAGAAAATATTTTCCTTAAAATCTGAAATAAAATCAGCAACACTAACTTCTCTAGAGACCAACTCGCATCTAGAACCCTCACCTCCATTCTTTAAAGTATATTATAACCATCTCATATCTCTTTTTCTCAACAAAATTCTTTCCAAATTTGTGTTCGCTTCCCTCATGAAAACATGAAATAAACTTTGAAAAGCCACCACATTGTAACCACTTCTAATTAAAAAATTAATTTCTATAGAAAAATCAACCATTATCTCTAGGTCATAAAAATAAATCTAGAAATTCCCTCGATGATTTCAAAAGTTGAATTATACCACCCTCCTGCAACATTTTGTTTGTATGGAAAGTAGAATGAATATAGAATAATAGATCATGGTACAGTGAAAAATCCACATGGTATTTGCAACAAGTATTACTCTAGAGTCCTAAAACTACGCCCTTTGTAATTTTGACTGAATTTGGGTCTTCACCTTAGTGTTTTCATCCCTTGGCCTATTTAAAGACCTAATTATGCTCATACCCCTCATAAATTCCACACACTTTGATTTTCCACTCATCATGCACCTTGATCCTAACCCTAAATAGGGTAGGACCAGGGTGTGGTTCCCTAGTCCTCACTAGGACCATGGTGCCATGCCATCATCCTCCTTAATTTGGGCCCTCTTTAAACCCATTTTGGCATTTCAATGAGTGGGATCCCCCTCTCCGTGTTAGCTCATGTCAAAAAATTAGCCAATTTTCTAGATGGACAAGTATATAAAGAGGTTTTCCCTTCTCATTTGAACATCTACAAGAAATAATAGGAAATCAAGCACACATGAGATCAAGAAATCAAGCATTAATCAGTCTTCCCTCAAGCCTAGGAGCAATAATAAAGTCAAGATTCAAGCATTGAAGAATAAATTATTCATCCTATTTTTTTGAAGACTTCATAAACCCTAATTCCATGTGGAGGCAAGAAAACTTCACAAGGAGGTATCATCATTCAAGTTTTAGTCATAATTCAACATCTCCCTCAAAAGGAGAATCTTTCATTACAGCCATTTCAATTACATTTAATTCAATTTCATGGTTAATTTCAAAACTGAGGTTTCACCTAAGGCAAGCCCTTATTCCCAACCTTTTTCCCCTTCTTTTTGTGTACAGGAAATAAGTACGGAGATGCGATCTTCAGAATAAGCATTATTTGCAAAGACGAATCAACTCTTTTTGGCGTCCAAAAAAGTAGGAGGACTAGGGTGCCCACCACCACGGTCTTGACATTTTTGTATTTTTTTCAAGGATCAGATCTGAATCTTCATATACTGCTCAGATCTAGGTGCATGCAAAAATCTTACATCTGTAGCTCACTATTTTCTCAATTTTACCTTCATTTTTCAACACTTTATCTTATTTCAGCATTTTAACTCACAAAAGAGAAAACCAAATAAAAACAAAAATCAATTCAATCCATTCAGTATTCAATCCTAGATTGACTTGTGACTGAATCTAGTGGATTGCCTTTTCTCTTTTGAATGTAATGGTCCCTAAGAGAAGAATTTAGTGGTTTTCTCCCTCTAATAGTGGAAAACCTAAAAAAATTCCACCTTACATTTTGGTGAACCCAATTCCATACACACTTATTTTGTATTTATGTTTTCAGATTTGATTGTTTATGCAATTTAAAATTCAATTTTTCATTTACAAGTTTGATTTCCTTGCAAATTTTTAAATTTAGAGATTAATTTCACTAAAACCCTAATTTTTAATTTCATAATTGACGTTGTGAATTTCATAATTTGGATTAATTGTTTCATATCTGAGTGTTTTTCAATTTCAAAATTCAAATTTTCACTTGCAATTCAAATTTCACATTTAAATTTTAAAATTAAGTGGTCAATTGAAAAAACCCTAATTTTTAAAATTTTCAAAACTGAGCTTGTGGGTTATCTAAATGAATTTGTCATTTTAGAGTTGCTTCAAATTCAAATTTCCAAACTTGGATCCAATTTCAATTTTAAATTTTAAAATTAAGTGGTTAATTAAAAAACCTTAATTTTAAAATTTAAATTAACCTTGTACATTTCCCAATTTTGGATTCATCATTTCAATTTCAACCTTGAACCTATGTTAAAATTAAGTTCTTTTTGTAAGGCCCTAATTTTAAATTTAAATTTCTTGTGGATAATTTCAAATTTAAATTTTAAAATTAAGTGGTTAACTAAAAGAGCCCTAATTTTTAACTTTAAATTGATTATTTCAATTCCCAAATTTCAACATACAAGACCCCAATTTTAAATTAAAATTTCCTTTATATCATTTAAAATTTAAATTTTTAAAATTAAGAGGTTATTTTTAGCCCTAATTTTAAATTTGAATTTCTATCTCCTAGTGGGAAATTTTAAATTTAAATTAGGAGGTTATTTTAGCAAAGCCCTAATTTTAAATTTCCTAGGGAGTTGCATGATTCTTCATAAGTATTCTCTATTTTTCAATAAATTTTCTTATTTAATTGAATAATCATTTTTCTAAAATTTTGCATTATTCAATTACTTTGCAAATTTCAATTTTCAAATCTCAAATTTCCAATTTCAAATTTCCCTCCCTTAGTGCATGAGTTTTACTACTATTAGTCCAACCCATAATATTCTCGTGAGAAGAAGTTGTATATTTAAGGCTTCCCAAGGTTTAAGTACTGAGGAGATGGAGCCTAATTTGGATAACTTGTTTCATGAGGATGTTGGTGGTTCCTCCAATCCTACAAATGTCCCCATTTATCTTCATTCTTTTCATAATCCTTATGATGTGGAGGAATCAATAACTAGGGTTTTTGTTGACCACTTGGAGAAGATTGACAATCAATTTGAAAATATTTAACAATGGATGAGTCAACAATATCCGAAAAGTGAAGCTCTCCCATTGATTGAAGGATTGAAAAGAATGGTTCAAAGTGATAAACTTGGTGTTGATATATTGCATGGTATTGCTCATATTTTTTATACTAATATTATGCCCATAAAGAGTTGTGTTGTCCTTGGTTATACACAACCTCCTAGTCAAGTTAATCATTCCATTCCTTTGACTACCCCTATGGCTAGTATTCCCACTTTCATATCTAATATCATGGCTACCTCTACACAAAATGTCATACCTACAACTATTAGTCAAGGAGGAAAATCCTCTAATCATAATTCTTTTATCCCTCCTCAAGTGAGTCTTGCATTTGTTACCCAATCATCTCCAATACCTACCTATCATAGTGTTCCACCTCCTTATTCTCAACCCCTTCTTGCCTTCAACAATTTTACTCCTCAATCCAAGATGTCCAATTTCAATCCTTCTACCTAAGCTACCATCAATAGTCTAGCCCAAACAGTGTCTTCCTTGCAACAACAAATTGCTTCTATGAGTCAATATTAGTATAAAGTGCCCACATTTGATGTAGTGAGCCCATTATCCAATGACATTGTCTGATTTGTCCCTCCTAAACATGTGGAAGTCCCTCAATTAGAGATTTATAATGGAAAAGGTGATCCCTTGACTCATGTGAAACATTTCAAACCTTGTGTAGTGACTTTTCTCATGACCAAAGATTGTTGACTAAATTATTTACTAGAACACTAAGGGATAAATCATTGGAATGGTATTGTTATTTTCCTCCTTATTCTATTACTTCATTTCAACAATTAGCTAATGCTTTCATTCAACAATGTCACAATAATATTGGTCCTAAAATTACTTTGACTAATTTGATGCATTGTAAACAAGGTGTTAAAGAAAAAGTGACTGATTTTATTGGTAGATATAAGCATTTGTATTCTCAAATTTCTTTTCCTATTCCTGATCAATAAATTCAAATAATTTTCATTTCTAATTTGCAAAAATACATTAAGGATAAACTTCTCTTTTCTAGGTTTACTTCCTTTACACAGTTGTGTGTAGTACTTCACAATTATTAGCTTACCGTGAGTCAATTGGAACAATCCTCTTCAATGGCTCCAAATGATAAAAGTGAAAGTGCTCAACAAGATTTTATGAGGTTTAAATCAAATAAGGGATTCATCAAATTCAATGAAAATAACAACACTCAAGTAGTAGAAGCCACAATAGGTGTGCCTCCTTTGTCCAAATACTTTAGAAAAGAATTCACTCCTCTTAATGAGTCTTTGCATAGTATTATGTTGCAATTGTTACAAAAGAATGTGTTGATACTTCCCCCTATCAAACCAATTGATACAACTAAGCCTCTGCCACCTTCTTATGATCCTAAATCCTTTTGCACACCATCTTCAACCTAGACATGACACTGAAAAGTGTTATTCCTTGAGAACTAAGATTCAATACTTTATTGATAAAAATACCATATATGTGGTTGGTGTGAATGATAAAGGAAACAAATAAATGGCTCCTCCTAATCAGAGTCTTCAAATTTTCACTGATCCTTTACCTTCCCATTCTACTAAGGTGATTGAGACTGATCATCTTTCCTTCTCTCCCGATGATCTTGGCCTTGAGTCTAACAATGTGGTAAACCTCATAGATCAAATTGAACCTTCTAAAGACTTATGTATTACATTTTATCCTAGTGAGACTATTGAAGAGCCTGATGGCCCACTTTACATAACTGTGAACATCAAAGGCATAACCTCTCAAGGGGTGCTTATTGATCTAGCTTGTATGGTTAATGTGATAACTAGAGAATTTTTTTATACTTTACAATTGCATCAAGATATATGATAAAACTGATGAGATAGTTAGAGTTTTTGATGGCTTCTCTTGTCCTGCTATTGGTTCTATCACACTTCCTATTGATGTTGGCACTAAATTCTTAGATGTTGTCTTTTCTATAATTCCCACATCTAATCAATTTTGTGTGAAGTTGGGACATCCTTGGATCTCTTCCATGAAAGTGCTCGCTTCTACTATTCATGTGTTTGAAATTTCCTCATGATGATAAAATCATAACTATTAATCATAACATATATCAACCTACAATGAGGCATGGAGATGTTTGTCTTGATTATTTTTGGTCCAAACAATTCCAACCACTTCAACCTAGAGTTGATGCTCTCTTTAAATCATATCAAAAATGGAAAAATGAGATGATTATCCTTGAGTAAACCTAGAAATCCAACCCTTAGTCTTCCTCAAACTAATGATCATATGCCTCTTCTTATGGATAAGACTATCCTTCCTCCTAAGGATAGAGATATTCTTTATTCTAAGGAGGAATCTATTCCTTCTCCTAAGGATGAGTCCATTATTCCTCCCAAGGATAGAAAGGCTCTTCCCCCGAAGCGTCAATCTATTCCTCCTAAGGATATACCTACTACTCCTCCTCATGATGGACCTAGTCTACTTCCTACACCTCCTATTCCTCCTATATATGATGTGGTTCAGCCTCCTACATTATAAAAAGGGAAGCGATTTACCTGTCCTATTGTTCAACCTAAAATACCTTCTCCTATGCATCCTTCCTTCAAAGAAGAAAGTAAGCCTACACCTGATGAAACTAAACCTTCACAACCTTCTTCTAAAATTAAACGAAACCATTGTGTGAGAGAACATCGATGGAGATGTCATGCTAGAACTCGTCAACTTGCTTCCCAAACCATTTATTCTCCAAAGACACCAATTGTTTACATAATTCTATTTTTTCAACCTCCTAACCAAGATTTCCAATGTAAATATCCAAGATGCAAAATGCTTAAGACAAATGATGGTTCAAGTTCTATCCCTATTAGAGCTCCTATTTTTGTTAATCTTGATGAAGAAATAGGTGAGAATGTTGTTAATAATAAAAATGTTGATCCTAATATTTCTGATGATGAATATGAATATGTTGATGTTAACAATGATTTATCTAAACAATTTTCAAAAGCATTAATCCTAGCTCCAAGTAACAAACAAAGTGACTCATCATTAGAATGGTCCATGTTTGGAATTTTTGATAGCTCCATCTACTATGCTTGATGTTGCTCCTCCTGTATGTTGTCCACCTTCCCAAAACAATGATGAGAGAGATTAGGGGCTGGATGATGTGCTTTATTAGCTTCATTAGCACCATAGATTCTCTTTCTCTCCTATCTTGCTTGTTTGTGACCTTCTTCTATTTGTTGCCCCTAGTGTTGTCTACTTGATGATGATGCAAAGCATTGAGATCTCTTTTGGTCTCTCCCATGTTGACTCAAAAGACACATGTGACCTTCTTCCATTATGGTTTCCTTTCTTTGGGGAATGAGGATAATTCTATGCATATATACACACATGATATACATTGATTATCATAAAAAGCTACCGACTCCAGAGTTAGGTGAAACCACCTCGTGTTTGTGTTTTGTGATCATTATGCTTTGATTTCTCCTCTCTTGGGAGCTTATTATTGTGATAACGTGCTTAAATTTTCAGGTGTATCCTACCTTAAATAAATTGCTCCCGATAAGGCATATTCAATCACTTTAACGTAGGGGCACACACTCCGCTCAATGATTCTCTCTCTTGCATATCTTGATACTTAAGTTACTTAGTGAACTTTGTCTTTTTCTTTTAAATTTTTGGTATTTTTCTTTTCATGACTCATAGTAAGAGAACCTTACTAGTTGGTAGCCATGGTTATCTATTTCTCTTTATCTCATAATGTCCCATTTATCTTGTTATCAAAGATATGAGATCCTAAAGTCCACTGAGGGCTTGGTGTATCTTGCCTCCTCGATGACTTGGTGAAATTTTTTCAATGTGAACCCTTTGTACTTTACCAAGATTATGATTAACTTCATACTCCCGCTAAAGTGGGTGCTAAATGTAGTGTCCTAAAATTTCACCCTTTGTAATTTGACCGCATTTGGGTCTTCACCTTAGTGTTTACGCCCCTTGGCCTATTTCAACACCTAATTATGCTCATACCCCTCATAAATCCCACAAACTTTGATTTTCCACTCATCATGCACCTTGATTCTAACCCAAAATAGGGTAGGACTAGGGTATGGTTCCCTGGTCCTCACTGGGACCATGGCCCCATGCCACAGTCCTCCCTAATTTAAGGCCTCTTTAAACCCATTTTGGCATTTCAATGAGCGAGATCCCCTTCTCTATGTCGGCTCATTTTGAAAAATTAACCAATTTTCCCAATGGGAAAGTATATAAAGAGGTTTTCTCCTCTCATTTGAACATCTACAAACAATAATAGGAAATCAATCACACATGAGATCGAGCAATCAAGCATTCGAGAGCAATTGAGCATTAATCAATCTTCCCTCAACCCTAGGAACAACAATAAAGTCAAGATTCAAGCATTTAAGAAGACATTATTCATCCTATTTTGTTGAAGACTTCATAAACCCTAATTCCATGTGGAGGCAAGCAAAAATTCACAAGGAGGTATCATAATTCAATTTTCAGTCATAATTCAACATCTCCCTCAAAAGGAGAATTACATTTATTTCAATTTCATGGTTAATTCCAAAACTGGAATTTGACCTAAGGTAAGCCTGTATTCCCAACCTTTTTCCCCTTCTTTTTGTGTGCATGAAATATGTATAGAGTTGTGATCTTCAGAATAAGCATTATTTGCAAAGATGAATCAACCCTTTTTGATGTGCAAAAAAGGATGACTAGGGCACCCACCACCACGGTCTCGACATTTTTTGAGCTTTTTTGAGGATCAGATCTGAATCTACATATACTTCTCATATCCAGGGGCATGCAAAAATCTAACGTCTGTAACTCACTGTTTTCTTAGTTTTACCTTCATTTTTCAACACTTTATCTTATTTAAGCATTTCAACTCATAAAAGAGGAAACCAAATCAAAACAAAAATTAATTCAATCCATTCATTATTCATTCCTACCCTAACTTGTGACTGAATTTAGTGGATTCTCTTTCCTCTTTTGAATGTAATGGTCCCTAAGTGAATAATTTAGTGGTTTTCTCCCTCTAATGGTGGAAACCCTAAAAAATTTCCACCTTACAATTACGAACCTTCAAAGGTACACAATAAAATGGCTTTAGAGATTTAAAAACCCTTTGTGAGATTTGCGAAGTTGGATGTGTTTTGTAGACACCTAAAATTAATATTTAATTAATTGACTTAATTAAGTTGTCCTCATTCTTCTCAATGTTAATTAAATCTAATTTAATAAATCCTGTCACTATTGTCCAATAATTAATTTATCAAATAAATTAATTATTCCCCTATTCTTCTAAAGTCCCCTCCAATAATTATTTCCTCTAAACCCACTTAGTTAATTAATTTTAATTAATTAACCTATTCATGTGATTACTACAAATCACTTTTCCTAATCCCATTAGCCTAATTAATCCTTCTAGAATCTCTTATAATCATGATTATCCAAATCCCTCAATTTTTAATTCCCACTCATGTGACATCAACATTGAGTCTCTCAAAGAAATTCAAATTTCTTTGAATCCCTCAATGCATCCTTATTTTGGAATTTTTAATTCCTCATATTTGAAATTCAAGTTTCTCTCCCCTTTTCCCAAGGAATTTTATATTCCTATTTATTTTCCCGAGGCACCCTTGATCCATGCCTTCTATCTCAAATCAATCTCAACCCTCCAGAAGGAAATAAATCTTGGCCCTTCCTTGGCCTCCTTCAATCTATAAGTTAGATGATCATTTCCTCACAAAGGGTCTTTCATTCTTCTATCCTTATGTTGTCAAATTCTCCTCCTATCACACTCTCTTCATAATCCTCTATCAAATCTATCCATCCTTAATCTTTCAATCCAAATCCAATCCATCAATCTATCTTGTTGAGCACAAAGGAGATCAATCCACATCCAAATGAATCAAAGGAGCACATCAAGTGGAGCATCATCAAGGGGCGCCTTCACTTCATCAAGCTCAATCCGAGGGAGATGATAGCTTGCAAGGTATAAAATGGTTTTGTTTGTGAATGTTTCTTTGGATTTCTAACCATCTAATCTCACCTTGCACAATTTTATCCTCTTCATTTTGGCATGCCCGGTGGGACCCACGTCCCTAAAATCTACATTTATTTTGATTTTTTGTGAGTTTGCAAGTCGTAGGTATCAGAATAGCGTGAGTGCCTACAAATTAGCAAGACCGACTCGGGATTAGCATAAGTGAAAGGAATTTTAGTGCGTGCATAGGCGCATCAGCGCGAGTGCTCCAAATTTAAATTCATTTCCCGCTCTCGTGCAGGTCTTCATATTAGCACGTGCATTTCTGGATCAGCGCATCCAATTTTAAAATTTTCTGCCTAATCTAACAGTCTTCTTCAATTTTCATTCTGCTGCTTTTCTTGTTGGTTAATAGTTGTAAAGCGGAAAATCACGATCGAACCCTAGTTGCTCTCCCCTCTTCCAACTCCAAGGAGAGAGAAGGGAGATTCACTAGGGTTGATGGTTTTCACTTAGGGGAGAGACTTTACATTCAAAAGAGGGGTTGAAACCCACAAGATCCAATCCCACACAATGCAAGATTGGATGCTAAATGTGTTTCAAGGGTTAAGAAAGCAAGGCGACCCTCTTTTGTAAAGAATGTTGATAGAAGAATTAAGCTAGGAATGCATAGAAAGTGACAAAGATTCGCTTATAAACTGAGATAGGGATATAGGATGAAGCTGCAGACCTGGAATTAGCAGTAAAATGTCGATATGGCGCTGTCCTGCAAATTTGAGCAAAAGTTGTCGGGACGATGGTGCCCGGCGTGCACACGGTCCTCCGAAAAATCCGCGAAACGAAGGGGGATCTATTTGTCTCTACACAAGGATTCCAGATCTTCAATTTCAGCCACGTACCTGCAACCTACACACAGAAAAGCGAAGACGATTGGGGGGTTAGGGATTAGGGGTTTGCCCTTAGGTCAAACCCCGGTTTTGGAATTAACCAAGAAATGAGAAATGTTGTAAATGTAATGTAAAACAAGTACTAGTACCTTGTTGTAAGGATGTTTGTATCCTTATGTGCGAAGGTATAGATGTTGTTTTTTGTTGTATTGTTGTATGTTGTATGTAGCATGTAGTATGTGATCTCCTCTTCAATGGTTGAATCCTTGTCTTGAATGCAACACTTAGCCTTGAATGGAGACTTAGAATGATCAATTGCTTGAAAGAATGCTTGAATGCTTGAATGCTTGAGTATAGTTTCCACGCTTTTTTTCCTCATCTATGTATATGTCCAAATGAAAGAGGAAAATGTAGTTTATATACTTGCTAATTAGGGTTAAAAGACTAATTTTCCCGAACTTAGGCCGACCAGGAAAGATAATTTTCCAATTTGCAAACATAAAGACCCGAAGTCCAAAAGAGACCGGGCCCAAAATAGGACCCAGGGACCAGGGTGCTGGGCGCCATGGTCCTGGGGGACCAGGGCACTGGGTGCCCTAGTCCTGAAGGACCAGGGCGCTGGGCGCTCTGGTCCCACCTCCCGGGACAGCAGGGTGCAAAGGAGGTTCAGGCCAGGGTGCAAGAAAATGCAGTTTTCAATGTCATAATCAGGTTTCGGGGTCTCCATTCAGGTTGCGTATTGCGTCGCCATCGTGAAGACCGAAATGCAGTCAAAATTGCAAGTGTCACAATTTTAGGATGCTACAATAGTCAAAATAAATAAAAAATCAAAAAAAAAAAAAATCTAAGAGGAAAATTTGGTTATTTGGTTTTACAAGTTAGTTATTTTTTTTAGTACTCCCGGTCCAACACGAGCAACCTGCGAATAGCGCGGGCGCTCTACTGGATCCCCACTCAAATTCAAATTTTGGGATCTTTTGAATTTTGCTAACTATTTTGGTCTTTTTCAGCGCATGTGCTCGCGTTTCAGCGTGTACGCATGCATTTCAATGCAGGAGAAACTGTATCAACGTGGCCGTTTTCATAATCCTACCCTCTGTAAAAAAAAAAAAATTAAAAGTTGAATTTTCCATCTAACCACTAACTTATTTTGCAATTTTTTGTGTTTTAGCACGAGCACAGGCGTTTCAGCACGTGCGCATGCGCTTCGGTACGACTGATCCATAATAGCACAACAATTAGGTATAAATCAGCAATTTTGTTTGTCTATTTTGTGTTTGTCTCTTCAACGCATATGTAGGCATTTTAGCACCTGTGCAAGCACTTCAGCGCACTTGACTGTAGATCAGCGCTTGTGTTGTTTTTGCAAGCCTGTAGCTACTAATTGCTTTTTTTTGTGAGTGGTGCAGCTTCTTCGATTGTCCAAGACTTAAAAAATACAAAACTACTAATCAAATGCTTTTGCAAGTTGTCGGGGAGTTTCAAACAAACATTGTGTCTTTTTTTAACTAGGCACCTAGATCTAATTAAGGGGTAAATAAACCATTAGTTTTTTGTGTTTGTGAAAAGCTTAAAGGTAGGAGAGTATGCTCTCATCTATCTAGATGATCATAAATCTAGACCCTCCAAGCTTTTTCATGTTTGTTGCATGTTTACCCTTAGCGGGACTGCCCTCCCGAGTTGCTCTTTGAGCGGGTGAGAGGGGAATGACCCAAGTGAGTACACCCATACCTGGGGTTCCCAACTCACTATAATAAAAAGACCATTGAGATCGAAAGAATCAATGGTTGGGGCTATTTGAGAGTTCACTCTGACATTGGGTGCTTAGTAGGATCTTAGGGATCTCAATCACGCTTGCATGACTACTAAGTTCTTGGTGCTTTGTTGGGCTATAGGCCTCAATTGTGCTTGCGCAACTACAAAGGGTAGCTCCTAACGGGAAGCCATACTAAACACCTTGTGCATAGTGGCCAAAAACCTTCTAGTCATTGGTGCAGGAGGTCGGACCTCCAAAGCCGCCCATATTTTTATGACCCTTAGTAGAGACACAAAGTTTGCCATGAGGAGTTTTCATGGGAATTGATGCTTGGTTTCTCTAGAGAAGTGAGTGCCATGGAGGGGAGCCAGTGGGGTCAAGCATCTAAGTGTCCGCTCTAGGTAAGCATAGCTGGGAAACCAATTGGGATCCATTGACTATTGTCCTTACTCGCCATAGGATATGTTGTGAAGGATCATGAGTGTCTTTTGAGTCTAACTTCTTTTGACCATTGTGTTTTCTTTACTTGACATATCTTGCCAATTCCATCCCCCACAACCAATCAATCATCCATCTTTCCAAATTCCATCTTGTCATCATCAAATCTTTAATCCGTTTCTATCTATCCAAGAAATTATCCAATCCCCAAACCACTTCCATCCATTCATCCTCCCTTAACAAAAATTTTGTCCAAATCATTCATTCAACTTTGGGTAGCCTCCCCCTTTATTCTTCCTATTATCTATCCATTCTTCCAAAACCATTCTCCCTCTAATCCAATCAAATCTCCAAAATTCCAATCAATCAAATCCATCCATCTTCCTAATCTGATTATCCAATCAATCAATCATCCAATCTAATCCAATCTAATCCAATCCAATCCAATCCAATCCAATCAAATCAAATCTAATCTAATCCAATTCAATCTAGTCCAATCCAATCAACCAACCAATCTAATCCAATCCAATCAAGTTCTAATACAAGGACCAATCCAAATCAAATCAAGTTATAATCCAACTAAATCAATTCCAATCCAATTAAATCCAATCAAATCAAATCAAATCAAATCAAATCAAATCAAATCTAATCTAATCCAATCTAATCCAATCCAATCCAATCAAATCAATCAATCATCCAATCAAATCAAGTCCTAATCCAAGGACTAATCCAATCAAATCAAATCCAATCAAAATCCAATCAAGTCTAATCTATCATCATTCCTAGCCAAGTCCTAATCTTCATCTTCATAATCTTTCCCTCCAAAACATATTCATCCAATTCCAATCTAATCCTTCACTCTCAATATGACTACCCATAATTTCAAAGCTTGGTATGAGAAGATGCTCATGGAAGTTCATGAATTTGCCTACCAAGTTAATCCCATAATCTCCCACTCACCTACCATACCTTCATCCATCCCATCTCAACACATTACACCCAATCCCAATCTATACCATATCTCTTATCCTTCCTCTACCTTCGACAAGGGAAATCCATATTATTCTCCATCCATATCTCCATCTTATTCCCCATCCATATCTCCATATTATCCCTCATTCACATACTCCTCTAATCCAATATGTATACCTCCATCTCCCCCCCATCTACATCCCAATCCCCTTCCTTCTACAACGCATTCATTACCTCTACTCCCCATCCAAATCCTTTAGTCCATAGTCCTCCAATCATTAATCTTAATTCCCCAATCCATTATCCTAGTCCTCCATCCAATCCCAATCCTCCATCTAATCCCAATTCTCCATCTAATTCTAATCCTCCAAATCCATCATCCATAATCTTATCTAAGACATGCTAGCAAAGGAGACAAAATCCTCACCTCAAAGAAAAGTGCCCAAGTCTCCTCAAGTCCTCCATCCATCCCAATCACCTCCACCTCAAAACAAATCCCAATCCTCCACACTTCATGATACCCCCATTTCCCCATCTACTCACATCAAAGCTTCCATATCTTCCTCCATCACACAATTCCCACAACTCCAAACATGCTGAAAGCTTGTTCCAAAGCATGATAGCATAGAATCCTCTCCATCTCATGATGCATCTCCCTCCACTCCATCTATTGATCCCATCTCCTCTACTTCCTCTCATGATCATATGATTCCTCTATCCAATCCTCTCCCTCCATCACATGATCCTCTTCCATCTCATGATCCAATCACCCCTCCCACTCCATCTCATGATACCCTCCCTATTCAAGATCAAAGTATCCCTTCATCTCCATGTCATGATCCCAATACATCTAAATATCCTAATTTCCCTTCCACATCTAATTCCCCTCAAAATGGACTCGCATCTTGTTTTTGAAATAATAAGGGTTCTCAAGCTAATGCTCAAGATGTTGGTACATCATCTATTCCTCTTAAATCCAAATTTCCTTCATACAAATCAAAATCCCATTATCCCCCGTCATCCACATCCATTTTGGGACCCTATATTCCAAAGAAAAATCCTTCATTCCTTCCATCCACCACTCCATCACCTCAAATAATCCCTAAGAAATATCAACCAAGGCACACATCATTGAATGCCTACCAACACGCTCCCTCCATCATCCCACCATCCATAAAATCCTTAAGTCATTCATCCTCATGCACCCATCCTATTTCTCTTGGAAGCAATTTGGATGCCCAATCTAAAAAGCATAAACCTCAAAATCCACAAAAATCAAAGGATCAACATGTCCCCTCAAAACGACATGCTCAAAAGAAAAATATGATCCAAAAGAAAGAAAAATCAAAAAGGCCACAAAGGCCCCGAAAGAAAAAATCAAAAACTATTTGGATTCCCAAAGAATAAATGCATCCCAAAGAAAAATCAAAATTGGCATCCAAACTTGTTAATCCAAAAGCTCCATCTAACACTCCTCCATCTTCAAAATTTATTTTGGGTCCTTATGTCCCAAAATCCACCATCCCAACTCCATCATCCCCTTCTTCTATTTTGGGTCATCATTTCCCAAAATCTACACTTTATCCCCCATCTAATTCAAAACACTCTCCCCCACTACTCCACCACCCTTCAAGGTGTGTGCCAATGTTGATCTTCCACAAATTCTTCAAAACCACATCCATTATTCACCGTCCATTTTTCACAATCCCATTTTGTTAGTCTAATCCTTTGCAAATCCTAATCTTCCATCTCCTATCCATTTCATTGTTATCAACATCTATGAGCATACCTCCAGTTCAAATAAATACTAAGGGATACCATCCATGAAGCTATATGCTTGAGTCCTTCCTTCATCCTTCATGCATCCACTATCTCCCACATCTACTCATCCTCATCCTTATCCATCCAAACTATTCCAAAAATTCAAAAAAAAAAATCAAAAAATCAAGAAAAAATACAACAAAAAAATCAGAAATAAGTAAAGAAAAATCATTTCATCCAATGGTGAAAACCACTCCTTGTGGTGCCTTGGGTAAGTACCATGATGAAAATTTGGCAAACCAGCATCATGTTTAATTCCCTCCTCTTGCACCCTACACTTGGGGGCAAGCTTCATCCATGCAATTGTCCCATCCATCTGCATCATATCTAAGTCCATTCTCCTTTCCTATCTTTGATCTTGACTATCCAATCCATATCCTCCATCTCATATCCCTCATCCTATCAAAATGAATCCTACATTCCTATCTTTCCTCTTGATCAAATAGAGGCAAAATAAGGTATATGCATGCATGCTTTGGAGTATTCAAGACTTAATCCTCTACCATCCATATCCATTACACATTATCCTTCCACCTCATACATCTTTATCCACCATCCTTTCATCCCTAATTCCACTACCTCTAGTGTGGGGCATTTCACTCCTTTGTAGCATAGTCCTTGGGTCTCCATCACCCTACCCTCTAGTCCATCATATCCTATACATATCCATCCACTACATCCATTTGTTTCATATCCAAACAATAACTCCCTCCTTCCATTAATCCATCCTCTTACCAATCCTTGGTTCTCCCTTGTCATTGGTTCCAGTAAATCAAATCATATCCACCAATCCACCCCATCCTATCCAATTTCTAATCCAATCCTATCTCATCCAATCATATTCTCCATCTCTTCCAATTTAATCAGTAATCCCATCCTTAATCCAATCCTACTCAATCATCCATCCCCCTTTTTCATCCTATCTAATCATTTATCCTTCCTCCACTCCTATCCAATTCATCAAACTGAGCTTTCCCCATCTACCTGAGCTTGCACTAACTTGTGCCTAATCCAAGCACCCATCCATACTTTTCTAATCAAATCCAAGCAACAATCATCTCATCTGCATACCTCATGTATCCAACTTGTCTTTTGTCATCCATCAATCAATCCATCACCCTTCCCATCGGGATGTATCCTTCCCTAGTCCGGTAGTTTATCCAAATCCATGTCCTACTCTTGGCAAGAGATGTCAGTTGGTCATGTGCATATTGTTTGCATGCTTGAGCTTTTCGTTTTGTTTTCATCTTGTGTCCCAGGACTATACTTGTTCAGGACTGCCTTGATCATCCTATATCTTGGTATGTCTTGGTTGGTGTATAATGGGGCATACTTTTCATGGCATGGTGTGTTTGAAGGTCTTCCTTGTATAAATTGGAAACCCTGCATTAATGTTTATCAACACTTGCATGATTGTGTGCAAGGTATTCTTGTTTGACTAAGCGTCAGTCCATGCCTCAGATCTTCATATCATCCCAGTTCTTATAATCAGTGGTGTAGACTATCCATGGCAATATCAAATCTAGGTTTGCTCTCTATACTTGCTCAACAAGAAATCCAATCCATTTATCATTTCTTTGTCTTATTTCACTCACAACACTCCAATCCATCCTAGTTCCCTCTTTCATTATCTTCGTCCTTTCATCACTTATTCTTCTAATTCATTTCGAGAGAACACTCGTGTTCTTCAAACCCATATGTCCTCTCAAGGGGGCATACCACTACTTCCTCGTCATTTGTCCTCATCTTATGACTGGGGCATCATGCTACTAGTCCTTATCCTTTTCTTCCACTATGTTTTATTCTTCTTTGATATAACATCATTTCATGACGCTATATCAAAGAGGGGCAAAATGTAGACACCTAAAATTAATATTTAATTAATTTAAGCCTGTCAACATAATTAATTGACTTAATTATGTTGTCCTTATTCTTCTTAGTGTTAATTAAATCTAATTTAATAAATCCTGTCACTATTGTCCAATAATTAATTTATCAAATAAATTAATTATTCCCATATTCTTCTAAAGTCCCCTCCAATAATTATTTCCTCTAAACCCACTTACTTAATTAATTTTAATTAATTAACCTATTCATGTGATTCCTACAAATCACTTTTCCTAATCCCATTAGCCTAATTAATCCTTCTAGAATCTTTCATAATCATGATTATCAAAATCCCTCAATTTTTAATTCCCACTCATGTCACATCAACATTGAGTCTCTCAAAGAAATTCAAATTTCTTTGAATCCCTCAATGCATCCTTATTTTGGAATTTTTAATTCCTCATGTTTGAAATTCAAATTTCTCCCCCCTTTTCCCAAGGAATTTTATATTCCTGTTTATTTTTCCAAGGCACCCTTGATCCATGCCTTCTATCTCAAATCGATCTCAACCCTCAATGAGGAAATCAATCTTTTCCCTTCCTTGGCCTCCTCCAATCTATAATTTGGATGATCATTTCCTCACAAATGGTCTTCCATTCTTCTATCCTTATGTTGTCAAATTCTCCTCCTATCACACTCTCTTCATAATCCTCTATCAAATCCATCCATCCTTAATCTTTTAATCCAAATCCAATCCATCAATCTATCTTGTTGAGAACAAAGGAGATCAATCCACATCCAAATAAATGAAATGAGCACATCAAGTGGAGCATCATCAAGGGGCACCTTCACTTCATCAAGCTCAATCCAAGGGAGATGATAGCTTGCAAGGTATAAAATGGTTTTGTTTGTATTTTGAATGTTTCTTTGGATTTCTAACCATCTAATCTCACCTTGCACAATTTTATCCTCTTCATGTTTCACAAAAAAATTTGAACAACATTGTTTGGCTTGATTCTAAGAAATATTTAGGATGCGATGTGTGGTCTCAATTGTCAATTCTTAACTTTAAAACATCCTTCACATTGGGTGATACTCTATATTTAGAGTGCAAAATTATTGAGTTTCCTCCTTTAAATTATCGTTCAACTTCTTATCAACACATGGAAGCCTTCCATCAAAATTGCATGCATCATTTTGAAGAGGATCGTCTATTCTTTCTCTTCTTGCAAGTGCTCCATCCAAAGTTTTACAATTTGTGTTGAAATAAACATAAGTGTTTCTCATAAAGCGAGCCTTTCTCAAATGATGTCTTACTAAGGATTTTGTAATCACTCTTCAAGTAACTCTCTTATCTTTTTCCTTTCTATTCATTCCAATATAATTGAGAACATTAATAATATTTTCAAATGACAATAATCAAATTTTTCTTCCTCTTCTTGTTCACATGAATCTTCAATTTGGCTAGAAAAGGTCTCATCTTTTGCATCTTTTGCATTTTTACAAAAATTTGGCATTGCTCGGTCAATGTCTTATTGATATTGGTTGAAAAGTTGTGTATCCCACAATCGAATGGTTTATGTTGACCTCTTACCTTCAAGATTGTCTATAATATTTTCATCAATTCAAGTAACCATTTTGGGGTCTTAAAGTTATTAAATTTGGAATTTATCTTTCTTCCACACAAGGTTCTTCATTTCTCATGTAATTTGGTGATACATAACATTCACTTGGTTCAAAATTTTCACCTTCAATGTCAATTCCAACATTTTCACTTTCCATGTCAATTCCAATATTTTCACTTTCAATGTAAACATTTTCATATTCAATTTGATGTTGAAATTTTGAGTATTAGTTCCCACATTTTCATATCCAAATTCCATATCATGTTGAATATTTTGAATATCAATTTCAACATTTTCATTCTCAATTTGAATATCATGTTCAACATTTTCAATATCAATATCTACATTTTCAATATAATGCTCAACATTTACATATGCAAATTCCTCTTCACTTGAAATAACACTTATGGGTCAAGCAAAGGCCTCACCTTCACCAATATTTGACATACCTTATTTTCTCTTCATATGACTTTCTCTATCTCTTTGTCTATATGTTTCAATTTGGCCTTTTGAAAGTTTTCTTTTACATTTTTGCTTTCGACAACTGGTGCTCCTCATTATACCTCCACAAAGATACTAAAAAATGATTGCTAATGATAAATTTGTGTCAAATATTCTCAAAAAAGAAGAATTTTGTCTATATGTCTGAAAACCCATATTTGTCATCTGCAAAAAGAATGTAGGGACCATTGGAATACTCAAAATGGCTCACTACCCTATATTTGTGTGGCCCAGGTATCAAATATTGGATATTATCTGATATTTGATATCTTTTCACAAGGGAGCCAACAATTTCGTTGGCACCCTTTCTCGGAGGTATCAGATTTTAGATAATATATGATATTTGATACCTTTTTTAGGATAGGGAAAGAGAGAGGGAGAGGGAGATAAGGGGAGAGGGAGAGGGAGAGACGGACGGAGAGATAGAGATAGAGAGACAAGGTGAGAGGGAGAGGGGTTTGGCAAGGGATGGGAGGAGAGAGATGGAGAAAGAGAGAGAGGGAGAGAGAGGGGGGGGTATTTCCAAGAGATAGGAGAGAATGAGAAAGGGAGAGGGGGATATGGGGAGAGAAGGATAAAGGACTTGAGGAGGTGGGAAAGGAAGAGAAGGGGATAGGGAAAGAGAGAGAGACAGAGAGAGAGAGGGGGGGGGGTTGGCAAAGGGAGGGGGGAGAGAGGAGTCCAAAAGGGGAAAGGTAAAGATAGGGAGATAATGGGAAATGGATCTAGGAGAGAGAGAGAGAGAGAGAGAGAGAGAGAGAGAGGGAGATGGAGAGGGGTTGTAAAGGGATAGGGGGAGAGAGATAGATAGGGAGAGAAGGGGAAAGGGCTTGAGGGGGTTTGCAAGAGAGAGAGAGAGAGAGAGAGAGAGAGAGAGAGAGAGAGAGGAGTCTAGAAGGGGAAAGGGATCTAAGGAGAGAGAGAAAGAGAGAGAGTAATTAGGGGAGGGGGAGAGATGAAAGTATCAAAAAAGAGAGGGAGAGAAATTAATTAGGGGGAGGGGGAGAGGGGAGGATATGGAATTATCAAGAGAGAGAGAGAGGGGGTGTTGGAAAGGGATAGGGGGAGAGTGATATATAGGGAGCTAGAGAAGGATAAAGGGATAGGGAGAGATAGGGAGAGAAGGGAAAGGGATCTAGAGATAGAGAGGGAATTGGAAAAGGATAAGAGGAGAGAGATATAGATAGGGAGAGAAAGGGAAAGGGATCTACAAAGAGAAAGAGAGTAATTAAGGGGAGAGGGAGAGGCGAGGAGATGGAAGTATCAAAAAAGAGAGAGGGGTTGGCCAAGAGACAAGGGAGAGAAGAGTCTATAAGGGGAAAGGGCTTGAGGGGTTGGGGGAGAGAGAGAGAGAGAGAGAGAGAGAGGGGGGGAAGGGGAGAGGGAGAGGGAGAGGGAGAGGGCAAGGGAGGGGGAGAGAGGAGTCTAGAAGGGGAAAGGGGGATATAGGGAGAGAAGGGGAAAGGGATATATAGAGAGAGAGGGGGGAGGGAGAGAGGGGAGAGGGGAGAGATAGAAGTATCAACAAAGGGAAAGATAGTGGGCAAGGGAGAGGGGGGAGAGAGGGAGAAAAGGGGAAAGGGAGAGGGAGAGTAGGTTGTAAAAGGAAAGGGCAGAGAGGGATACGTAGGTATAGAAGGGGAAATGGAGAGGGAGAGAAGGGGAGAGAAGGGGAAAGGTATATATATATATATATAGAGAGAGAGAGAGAGAGAGTAATTAGAATTAGGGGGAGAGGGGAGAGATGGAAGTATCAACAAAGGGAGAGGGAGAGGATGTGGGAAAGGGAGAGGAGGGAGAAAGGGAGAGAAGGGTAAAGGAAGAAGGATGAGAGAGCAAGAAAAGTGGATAGGAAGAGGGTGTGGGAAAGGGAGAGGGGAGAGAGGGAGAGAAGGGGAGAGGGAGAGGAGGAGAGAGAGAGAGAGAGAGAGAGAGAGAGAGAGAGAGAGAGAGAGAGAGAGAGAGAGAGAGAGAGATCAATATCTAGAAGTATGATACATAGGAGGAGAGAGTTGGGTACGAAGAAGTGTACAAGGTGTTAGGGATAGTAGGAGATATGGGCCTCTAGCTAGAGGGAAACAGTGTCCAAATGGGAGAATATATGAGGGATCTAGGGAAACATAATTTATTAAATATAAAATGTTATATCGGGATATATAAGTTTTTTAATATATATATTAAATTTAATGCCTGGTGAACTTTTTAATGTGACCAGCGATGTTGCCATGACACACCCTCTGACTACACATAAAACTCTTTTGACCTAGAGCTATGATCCAGTGAAGACACAAATGAGGGACCTCATCCCCACACGTCACTTGTTCAAACCTAGGAGAACAATGGCCCAAGGAAGACACGAGACCTACAAGCACAATGGCCCAAGGAAGACACGAGACCTACAAGCACAATGGCCAAGCAGGGGTTTGAACCTTGGTGGTCACTTCACCAACGAAGTGTTTTAACTATGACACTACATGTCTGAAGACATAAATATTATATAAAATAATATTTTAAATATTATACGTAATAGTAATAGAATATATAATATATATATATATATATATATATATATTATATATTATATATTATATATTATATATTATATTATATAATATATTTATAGAATCGTTACATCTGACAAAAATCTGCAACCTTGGGATTTGCCTTGCAACTGCTTTGGGATTTGGATAAGACATTCCAAACTTGGAAAGTCAACACAAAAAACGTGTTTAGGAGTTTTCCTTTCTTTTCTAGACTTCACCCATGTGGCTTACAACTTTTTGTTTACCCAAAATTAATGAAACGAAAAGGGTTTTTTAAGGAGATTCTCATCTTTCCACCTATATAAATTATTCCTTATTTTGAATTTAATAAATAATTATTATTCATTTTCTATTTGAATTACGAGTAAAGTCTTGATTGATAGGCTGGTTGAAAAACATCTATAACTTTCAAATGGTATCACATTTTTTAATCTAAAACATGCTTCACATACTATAGGATTAAAAAAAAAATTGAATTTCATAAAGTTTTGACCAAGTTATGGTGGTTAGACATACGAGTTTTTTATATTTTTAAAGAGTTGTAAAAAAATCATAATTAACTATTTACTTCAAAAAAAGTTACAAAAAAATGTGTCACATTTGGACATGAGTCTTCTACTTATATTTAAAATCTTATAAAAATGTTATGATTTGATTGCGATTAGGGTGGTCAAACAGGAACCTACTTCTTATCTTTTTCTTGAAATTTAAGTACTCCTGCATTGAAACTAAAAAATTTCAACAAATAGATATATTTATTTTCATAAAACAACTAGTAGCTTAGAAACTACATTCAATTTGCTTCAAATTCTATTCTCACATTATTTTGAAATAATGTTGATAACTTATTTAAATTTTTATTTCAAGTTGCCTAACTTCATTTTTTTTAATTTTCATTGCCACTTAAGGGCCTAGTTTGGCCCACCATGATTTTGCACATAACCTTGATAAATTGTGAGAGGTCATCTCAATTTCCATACTATCCTCATTTGATTGGATCTAGAAAATATACAATTGAAGCATTAGACAAACTAGGAAAAGAACTGTAGAGAAATAAATATGAATCAAACCATTGTAAATATTTACTACTCATGTACAACCTTAACTCATTGTCTAGCCTAAAATTCCACATGAATAAATCATCAAAGGAAAACCACCAATTCCTCCAATCTATGCTAAAAGCAAACTATCCTATGAAGAGAATTAAGATAAAACATATCAAAACAAGGCAGCATAAAACAAATATTGGACACTAATCTCTTCATAGTTCGTGTCTCATTCCAAATTGCAATGATAATGACCCTCAGAAATTTGCAAGCACAAACAATTAGATAAAAAGAAAGCTTAGGAGTGGTGGTTAAAAACAAAATTGAAGCAAATATTCAAATTTAATAGATTGGAAGATAGATAGATCAATGGTTAAGTTTGAATACATCCCAAAAGGTATGGATGGTTGAGATTGCAGAGGAGAAATTTTACCCAAGATAGGGAGAGAGTGGAGAATCTAGTCAAAGGAATTAGAGGATAAGTGGTGGTAGCTATCAGAAACTGGAAGAGTAGGAAGGTGAGTGAGAAATAAGGAATTAAGTAATAAAATTATTTAATTTCATGAGCAAGTAGGTCAAAGTAAATGAGCATTCCATCTACTTACCTAGTTGAAAAGGGAAAATGGGGAATAGAAGGATAAATTAAATAACTTATTCACTTATAGAAGAATAAAATTAGATAATTAAATAATTAAAGTTTTTAATTATAAAAGGGTTAGAGGAAGATGGTAAGATTTAATTAATTATTGAAATTTAATTAATTATAGGGAAATAATCAATTAATTAAATAACAAAGTTAATTAATTAACATTAGAAGAAAGAGAATATGTTAGTAAGGCAATTAAATTATTGAAGAGAATTCATGACTACAAGGTTTCATTTTTGGTGTCCAAAATTTGACCCTCCTTGAGGCGATGCTATTCTGAGTGTTGTCTCAAAGAAGAAGAAAAGATTCAGAGGAATATGCCCTAGTATGCCCCGAATATGGTAAGATTTAATTTAATTGATTAATTAAAGGGAAATGATCAATTAATTAAAAAGTAAATTTATTTAATTAAAATTAGAAGAAAGAGGAAATGATAGTGAGGAAATTAAATTATTCAAGACAATTGGTGACTAGAAGAAGGGTTAATTTTTGGTGTTTGCATTTTTCCCCTCTTTGAGGTGATGTGATTCTAAGCATTCTTTTAAAGAAGAAGAAAAAATATAGAAGTATGCCCCAAAGAACCAAGATAAGGAGGTATGATACCCCCTCCAGAGATTGTATAAAAAATAAATTTTGAGGTTAATCTCTAAAAAAAAAAAGAATGTTATATGCAAAATAGAAGAATGGTTAGCTTGATGATATACATGGGCTTGATTGGATAGAAGAGATGATTGGGTTGATTGGATTGATTGATAAAGATAAAGTATGGTTTTAGGAAGGGTACATCTTGTATAAGACAAATTTTAGATGATCAAATGGAAATGGTTGATAGAAAATATGAGCGAGTAGAAGAAAAATTAGTAAAGAATACAAGAAAGTTAGGATGGTTATGGTAAATGGATAGATAAAGGGGATAGGAAGAATGGATTAGAAAAAAAGAGAGAATGGACTAATAGATGCAAAAGAGATGAGTGGATAGGGATAATGAGGATTGCCAGCTTTCTTTATAAAATTGATCATTTTCATCATTGGGCATTTTTGGATTTTTGCAAATAGATAGATATACACCAAGGCATGGAATAGCCTAAGTGAAAATGATATCACTTTGCATAGATAGACACATTAATGATTTCATCCATCATGAGGCATTAATTTTTATGGTCAAGGTATATGCGACAGTCATAAAACATGATGATCCACATGCAGAAAACTGTTAGGTGACCTTTGATTTGTATAGGATATAAGACCATGCTAAATGAAATGTGCCAACATAGACACCAAGTACACTTACCCTAAAAGTTCATCAAAAACATCCCACAAACACAACATACAAAAACCCATTTCAAGTTCCATCCTCCCTCCTCAAATTGTGGGGATATCCTTGAGTAGCATAAGAAACTAACATGAAAAAAGATCAAAGAAAAGACTCACTAACCAAACAAGTCAATAGCCATTTAGATGGTCTTACCAAAAACATGTGTGCTTTAGATATTTGCTTCACGTTAGATAGGTTTGGATAGGTTGATGTTTCAATAAGATGTTGATTATTTGATTGAAAGGATGCTTGTTCTAGGATCGATATGTTCATAAAGGCTGATAGTGTAATCGAGATGTACAATGAAGTCGATGCGGCAATTTATTGGTTTAGGCTATAGAATAATCTAATAGTGTGTCTTAGATAAATATGTTGCAATGTGATGCTTGTTTTAGCCTAAAATGCCACTTTCATAGCAAAGAGACAATTTATTGTGGAGTGTGATAATGATGAGAGGGATGGTGCAAATGTAGATTTATTATGATAGGAGAATAGAGAAGATGGGGTGCAATACAAAATTAAATGACCAAGGATAGTGAAACATGTCATGTTTTGTAATTCTCAAGAATCTCGTCCACATCACTAGGTCAAGGAAGTGCCCATAGTTGGTAATGTATCTTGTTACTACCAGAACAAAAGGGAAAAGACTGACATTTTAATGGGTGGATAGTGAAAAAAGACACTGAACATAGACAAGTATCAATCCATAGTAGGTGTGGAAAAGGGATTTATTATGAATGGAGGTGGAAAGTTTATTACAAAGCAATGAAGAATATTTTTTATGGAAGACTAGATAGAATAATGACAGATGGAGAAGTTTGACTGACTATGTGCGATGTGTGTTTGCTAGGTTTTCACCACGATACTTTCCCAAGGCACCATCGAAGTGGTTTTAACCATAGGGCAAATTTATTTTCATTTCTTTTTTTATTTTCCATTTTTTGTGTCACACAAGACACTTGTTTGCCAATTTTTCATCAAGGTGATCATTTTTTTCTTTTTCCATTTCTTATATTATATATATATATATATATATATATTTATAAATTCTCTTTTTTGACATTTAAAAAAAAAAATATTTTTTCAATGGGATACTCTGAGGATTAGGTATATAAATTTTTGAAGTGCATGTTGTTGAGTGGTTCTTCAAGTGGCTCCTCTTCAAGTGTGGTAAGTTAGTATGCATTGGATCCATAAGTTATTGTGATGATATACAGACCTAGCTAGTTAGGTTGAAACTTCCTTAGCTTTTGTCTTTCTTGTTGATTTTTAGGGTTCTCTCTTAAGACCAAATCTCTAATCTCAAAGGTCGTCAAAGATGATTTTGTTAATCTTGGAGATGAATTAATGTTTTATGGTATCTCTCATCAACAAACTCTAGTTCATGATGTCTGGAGACTCTATATTTGTCATTATCAATGAATCATTGCAAGGATACTCTCAAATATGGTAACTCGGCCTCTATAGGAAAAATGGCTTCAGATCCATAAACCAAGGAGTAGGGAGTGGCACCTATAGGAGTGTGAATGTTGGTTCGGTAGGCCTATAAGGTGAGATTGAGTTAAAGAGGCCAATCACAATCAGCTTCATTGATTGTCCCTTTGAGGACTTTTAGGATAGTTTTATTAGAAACCTTAGCTTGACCATTACTCTAAGGGTAATAAGGAGTGGAAAAGAAATGTTGGATGTGAAATTCATCACAATAATCACAGACATCTTGATTTTCCAAAGGGAAACCATTATATATGACAATAGATGAAGAGACATCATAGTGATAAATGATGTAGTTAAAGATAAACTTAGCAACTTTCCAGTGATGTAGGTAAGGGGTATGGCTTTCAATCAACTTTATGAAGTACTCGATGATGATAATGATAAATGTGTTTCCATTGGAAGAACAAGGATGGATCTTTCCTACAAGGTAGATTCCCCACTAAGAGAAAGGCCAAGGTATTTTAATAGGATGTAGTTCTTGCGTTGGTGCATGAATAAGATCTCCATGAATCTAGCACTGATGATATTTCTTGACAAATCGGTAAGCATCACATTCTATTGTAGGACACTAGTCAAAATTAATTTATTAGCTAAGGTAGGACCACTAGAGCGAGCATAGAATATGTCATCATGCACCTCTCTTAAGGCAGTCTGTGCTTTGACATCATCTAAACATCTAAGGAGAGTACTATCCAGACTTCTTCAGTATAGGGTTTCTCCGATAATAACATAACAAGAGGCTTGATAGATAAATTTCCTTCTTTTGTTGGTAGATAAGTCAAGGGGAATGGTTTGATCATGCAGGTAATTGTAGAATTCTTGATACCAAGGGGAATTAGCACCAACAATTTCCCACACGAGTTCACTATGAGGAACTTTAAAAGCCGATCTGAGTACATTTTCCACTAGAAACTAACAATGAGTAACATTTGGTGACATATCGAAAAGGGATCTGATTATAGCCATAGCATCAGCTCCCTTGTCATTTACTCAGGGGATCTGCTCAAACTCTATGGAAGAAAAATATGGCTTGAAATCATCAACCATTTTCTTGTAGGGGATAAGTTTTTCATGTTTTGTAAGATACTCATTATTAATTCATTTTCTGATCAAATGTGAGTCACCAAAGACATGAAGTTCTTGAATGTTCCATTGCACAACTATTCTCAATCCAGTGATCAAAGGGCTTCATATTCCACAGTGTTGTTGGTACAAGGAAATTCCAATCAGTAAGCTTTAGGAATACAATCTCCTTATGGTGTCATGAATAAAACTTCATCTCTAGATCCATGATGAGTGAATGATCCCTCAAAATATAATTTCCATTGTGTCGAGGATGTCATTGTGAAAATTGATTCATCTACAAAGTTTGATACTAATGGATGGTTTGAGACTGTGGGTGCATCTGTTAATTGGTCAACTATGACTTGTCCTTTGATTGATTTTCTTTCTACATATTCGATTTCAAATTCAGTGAGGATCATGACTCACTTAGCTAATCTTTTTGTAAGTGCAAATTTACTCAATAAGTATTTTAGGGGATAAATCTTTGCAATAAGCTTGTTTGATGACTTAACATATAGTGTTGGACTTTCTGAGTAGAAAAGATGACTACTAGGTAAGCTCATTCAATAGGTGTGTAATTGAGTTCATATCCCACCAAGGTATGGCTGATGTAATAAATTGCTCTCTTTTTTAAAATAATCATGTTGTGCTAAGAGAGCTCCTAGTGTTAATGATGTTATTGAGATGTACAAGTGTTGGCACACCTTGTTGATCACCAAATCAATAGAACACACACATGAATTTACAAGTAATGGAGAGAGAAAATAATGATAGGAAGGTCATGAATTAAATGGGAAAACAATATCACAACATGTTTTTCCAATGAAAACACAAGTCATTACAAAACACAATGAACAGACACTATCTTCTATCATGATGTCCACAATGATTTCAATGCTAATCAACCCTTGAAGGAGTCGGTATGACTGATAATTTATACCAATTTAGTCAGTAGCCATAATGGCTTTCTCCCAGTTAGACCTGAATGACCAACCTCCCCAATTGATTACTATTGCTTCTTTATTTATTCTGCCATTCTTCCACAAGTTTGTTTTCATACATGCCCACTGTATTCCTCTTCTATGTGGAATTCAACCCTATCATCCCCAATGTGACCAACCCCCAATTCACCAATAGTCATTTTTACAAATAGTTGGGGGAAATTTTGGCTCGGATGGCTAACAGCTACCAACATGGCCTTGGCAACCGACTACCACCACGAGCCCATGTAACCGACTGCTAATGTGTGCAATTGTCGGTCGTTCCCCAAGACTTTGAATTCTAAAGTGAACACATCTTCTTGTCACAATTAAGTCAGGAACATAAACATGGACAAATAGAGGAATAAGAAAAAACTACGACAAAAAGAGAATAGAAATAAACTAAACCAAAAACCCACACTGAAAGAAATGAAACATCAAAATCATGCAAGGGAAAGGAAATGCCCCTACATCAACAAGAGTGAGAGTTTCCCATCAATAGGAGGCATCAAAACTAGTAGTGACATCAAGTAATCTTTCAATTATTGAAAATATTCTTGACATTTTTGTTGACTTGGTGGTCAACACCTCCTTGGGGACTCATGACATGGCTTAACCACCTCCCATGGGTCAGGTTCAATCTGGAAATTTTATCAAGCGTTGATAGTTAGATCTTTTGCCACAATGAAAAATGATTTCAACAATGGGTATTAGAGCCTTAGGTCATGGGTTCAACTCTCCCTTCAGTGGGTGCTGAAGGCTCATTCAGTATTGAGGGGGAGATTGTTGACTTGGAGATCAACTCCTCCTTAGGGACTCGTGGCATGGCTTAACCACCTCTCGTGAGTCGGGTTAAATCTGGCATTTGTATCGGGCATTGATAGTTTGATCTTTTGGCACAATGGAAAACGATTCCAACAATTTTGTATCTCATCCAAATGTGATATCTTTATGTAAAAAAATCTGGAATGGTTTACATTTATCTACCAATTGTGCAACAAATCTTCTAATAGACTATATTTTGCCTTATAAACTACATAATTGAGACAAACTGGTAAGAGGAGGCATTTCCATGATTATTTTAACATTCATGGGATCAAATTCTATTCCTCTACATGAAATAATGTACCCAAGAAACTTTCCTAACATCACACCAAAGACAAATGTTTTTGGATATATTTTAACTTTGTATGTTTCCAACCGAGCAAAGATATTGTCTAGCACACTATGATGATCTTCTCTTGTAAGCTATTTACCCAAGAGGTCATCAATGTAATCCTCCTTAAAGGTGTACATTGTTAGTCCCAACCGGTGTTGAGAGGGGAGGGGTGAATCAGAACATTACCGATAATTACTCAATTAAACTTTTTAAATTTAGTTGTTGCTAACTCAACTTTCATCAATATAAATAACTATTGCAAAAGAATAACCAAGCATGAAAAGATACACAATAACACACAAATTTATCTCATGGAAACCCAATAGGGAGAAAACCACAGTGTGAGTTGGAACTCACAAAATTTGTACTCTTCTGGAGTATGCCCAGTGAAGAGCCGTCCCTGTTAGGAGATTACAAAGACATTGGTTAGGTGCCACCCGGTTAAGGGATTTTGATCAAGGCCAGTTAGTTCCTTTACCTTGTTAAAGGTAGCCTAGTTAAAGGACTTAGAACATCAATAAATATGTTACCTAGTTAAGGGATTTATACAATGGGACCTGTTAAAGTCCACCCATATAAGGGATTTATGTTGTAGTTGTTAGAAAGCAACAGATGGATGATCAAATACAAAATGCTACTCATTAGTCTGATCAGATCACACTTAAGTATCACTCTAGGTCTGCATCGGTTGTGCTTGTTCTCCACAACTTTGCCTTCTGCCAATTTGTTGGTACTTGGATTCTACACTGTCGGTCCTTTGTCACCTATGTCACTGCTCGGTGAAACCCCCACTCTACCGGTCCTCTATCACTCGGCTCTGCAAACTCTAAAACTCCCCCTGTGTCCACTTTCACATTGACAACAACCATCTCAAGAATGAGATATGTGTATTTATAGACCCTTTATTCTATCGCCAACTTTTCCCTCCAAAACATACCTTTCAAAATTCCATTGTCAAGCCTTAAATTGCACTTCTGAAATCATGCAGGAATCTTTGTCAATAGTTGAACATGCTGATAAGTCCATCAGTTGACTGAGGGAAGACTCCCAATTTAGCTTGTTGTAACTGAACATTACCAGTCTATCGGTTACAGACTCTTCCATTGTACTGATCAAAACCTATCTAGCCAATTTTCTCTTGTATACCGGTCTATTCTTTTCTTAGCTGGTGAACCTCTTAAGTGTCAATCTACTCACCGCTACCCGATCTTCTTACTATTTTCTAGTATACTCACTGCTTGGTAGTCTACACACTACTTGCTAGTCTACTCACTGCTTGCCGGTCTAAACACTGCTTGTCGGTTTACTCACCTGTTAATGGACTATGAAGACTAAAGAGATGATGTCGCCAACAATGACAACCATACCATTTACCGGTCATACAAAACAGTATCAAAATGCCAACAAACTCCCCCTTTGGCATTGGTGGCAAATACTACAAACCGCTACAAACCCATGCAAGCTTTCGCTCTTGTTCTTGACAAGATTCCAAGATTCCAAAATTCCCCCTTTTGCCATCAATGGCAAAGACTATCCACAAGAAAATTTGTTAAAATAAAGCAAAAATCTCTTTAAAGTTTTCTTGAGCCACTTTCAAGGAAGATTCCCATGAAGGTTGAATTTTATTCATGGTGGTGAAGTGGCCATGTAAGACTGCAATGAAGACCTCTATATCATCAATTGTCTTACAGTTAGGTGCATGTATTAGGCAGCCTTCTTCATTAATTTTTAGTTGCATGAAATCAATAATTAGTGCTAAATAGCACTGGAGCTCTAACAAACTAAGACTTCTTTTGTCTTCTTCATCTTTCAAACCTTTGATTTTGAACTTTTCCAGTAAAGGTTGATGTTGAACTGCTAAGGGGATCAAATGAGCTTACCAAATCTTGAATCTTCTTTTGAATCTTATTTATTTTATCTTCTAAGTCTTTGATTAAAGCAGGAAAGTTTGAAGATTTCATTAGTAGTTGACCAACTTGCTACAGTATGGTCTTAACTTCTTATGTTTTGGTGGAAAGAGCAACTTTTCCAACTGTTATTTGCTCCATTAGGTTATCTCCTCACTTTGTTTCATATTGCCTTACTACAACCTTCTCCAGATCGATTAACTCTAAATTGATTTCTTTAACCAGAGTATCCAACTAATCAACAATGGGTGCAGTATCATCAACTGCAATGTCCAGGATGAGATTAGAGAGAACTGTTTTGGCATAAGTGAGGATTCTTGCCTTCTTTTCTTCTCTCTCAGTTTTACCTTTCAGCTTGGATTTGTTGGCATTATGTGAACCGGCATGGCATTATGTAAACCGGCATGAAGACATAATGATATTGTATGTTGTCATTGATGTCGATATGGGACATAATGTCAACCGACACATGTGATAAGTGAAGAGAGAGGAACCGGCATATGTATGAACCAGTTTATATGCCAAAGTGAAGTGGCATATTTGTTCAAGGTGAACCGGCATGTAGTTATGGGAACCGGCACATGGAAGCATTGTATGACTACCGGTTGGTAGGTAGCTTCCACTTCAGTGTTTCCAGTTGGAGTACCTCAAGTCTGTGTGACTCAATCGGTGATCTTTGTGTGATGAGTTAGCAGTATGGTGAAGGACAGATCGTGTTGCCACGTAAGCTCTATGTGCATGAAGGATCTTGCATGAAGATGACTATTCCTATCTACCTCGGGAATGTGCGAAGTCTGTCAAATGATGATAACATGTGGTGGGTTATCAGCCGCCATGAAAATGGTGGATAATGGACGATGGAGAATATCTTGAGATTGATTCAAGATTGTTGCATTTAATGCAGCATGATTCAATGGTCAAGATCATACCGTTTGAATTGCTTAACCCAATAGGTTTAGGGTTTAGGGTTTTTTCTACCAACCTGTATGTTTCCTATAAGGTCGATGTTGGGTTTCCTTCTGAGGTTGTTGGCAAAAGTTGTGAGTGTGTATCCAAGGAAAGTGATATGTGATTCTTGCCAGACCAAAGGAGAGAAGAGATACCTACAAAGTGAATGTGCAGAAGGAAAAGACGAGCCTAAACGGATCTACATTAGCATTAAGTGTTTTTAACAGATCATTTTAATGCCTGTTGATCTCTAACCACTTCAACAGTTATAAAATCCCCTAACAAGGTAGCCTTAACTGGCTTGACTCAAAATCCCTTAAATCAAGTGGTCTTAACCGGCTTGTTTCAAATCCCTTAACTGAGTAACTCAAGGCTAATGAGTTCTGAGAAGCTAGAGAAGCTTAGGAGATCCTTTCAGCTATTGATTTCTTGAAATCCTCTAACAAGGTGACCCTACCAGGTTTAACCCTTAACCGGGTGATCCTTAACAGGATCGGTTCCTACCAAAACCTATTGTAATGTCCTTAACCAAACAAGGCTCCTAACAGAGTGGACTTCTAAAGAGTTCAAAAAGTAGCTTGTGGGTATTCATCCCCACCGTGGTTTTTCCCAGTTGGGTTTCCGCATGAAAAATATGTGTGTCATGTGAAATGCTTCTATCTTGTGATGCTTTGTTTTACCTGTTAAGCACATGAAGGTTCTATGTTTTATGCCTATCTATAAAACATATTGAACTCATTGTTGTGAAGATCTGATGGTCAATTTTACTGGTTTATGCATGAGAATATAATGATACTGTAGTATTGAGCTAAGAGGAAAGCTTATTGAGTGACTAGTTCATGACTGATTGAGCTATACTGGATGTTACCGGTTGCACTCTGCTTTATTGGTATCCCTGTTTGTCAGTCATTTGGAGCATTTGTTGTCAAACTAGTTTTTTACTGTATTTGTGTATGTACTGATTCACCCCCCCTCTCAGTACCGGTTTGGTAGTTGTGGTTCATCATTGACCTATCAGGATTCTCAATTTTTCTGAGACTTTCATCAACTATTTAGTGGTCATTTTATTTATATCAATGACTGAGTCACCTTCTTCTTCCTCCTCTATTCCCTCTTCCATTTCTAAATTCTCAACTCATGAGCTAGTTGTTGTGATGATTCTTACTTTTTTCTTTTCACTTTCATTGTCTAAGTCTAACTTCCTCTTTGTCAAAGGAATATCCATCACTACTGTGTTATCCTTTATTTTCTTCTCTTCCTCTTTTCCTTCCTCTGCTTTCTTCTCTTCCTCTTTTCCTTCCTCTGATTCTTTTCTTCCTCTTTTCCTTCCTCTATTTTCTTTTCTTCCTCATTTCCTTCCTTTGTTCTCTTCTCTTCCTATGTCTTCTTTTCTTCCTCTTTTCCTTCTTCTTCTTTCTTTTCTTCCTCTTTTCCTTCCTCTATTTTCTTCTCTTCCTCATTTCCTTCCTCTATTCTCTTCTCTTCCTCTGTCTTCTTTTCTTCCTCTTTTCCTTCTTGAGAGAGATTAGGATTTAGCGTCAATAAGGTTCTGTGAGGTGTATCCTCATAAGGAATGTCTTCAACTAACACTTCATCTTGACTAGAAAGCTTAGTTTTATCATCTTCCTCCACCGGTGAAGTATTAACTAGTTGTTCAATACCATTTGTCAAATTGGGGATGTTTGACACAACATTTCCTATGATGTCCTCAATGGTGAACATATCAAATTCTTCAGTGGAGTATTTTTCCTTAGCTTTTCCTTTATCAAGGACAGTTGCACCTTTGTCATGTTTAGTTTCCTGTTCAATTTCTTCTTCAACCTTCTTTTGCTGGTCCATAATTTCCTTCCACAAGAAAACACCTTCAGCGTGCACTTCTCTAACTTCCCCTAATGCCACTCTTCCATTTTTTATTTTTTTTTTAAAATGTTAAATGCATGCTTCAGCCACCAGTGAAGCTTCATCAAGATCTAAGTCATATTGCACTTCCATGAGTGCTTTTATTTTGAGTTCATTTTCAGTAGCTAGAGCATTCTTCCATCTTCCTTCAATTTGATCTAGCAAATCTGATGGGATTATGCCATACAATTCACTGGGAGCTCTACAAAAGTTGTGCAAGTTTCATATCAGAGCTTCCTCAATTTTCCTCTTGTCTTCATCATTACTGAGAGAATATCTTCTTCCAACACCAGACAAACCTCCAAATTCTTTGATTCCATGCACCATCTCATCAATTGTTGGAGCTTTGTTCCTTTCACTTCTTCTAACCTCCTTTATTTCCACATTTGATACAGTGTCACTTTCTTTCTTATCCTCTTTAAGCTTTGGATCACTCTTCTTCTTTTTGGTGTAAGTTACTCCTACCGGTCTATCTTTGCCTGGTGAAGATACCGGAGTACCTAGATTCTTTTCCTTTGTGTATGTTGTTGGTTTAGTTGCTGCAGTCCCTTTGGTTTTTTTTTTTGTCACTTTCTTCTTTCCATTAGTCAGTTCTTCATTTTTGGTAGGTGTGACCCCTATTTGCTCACTCGCATCGGTGGAGGTAGTGGCACCGGATGCTTCACCTCCATATTTCTTGTTAAGGGTATCAATCATTTTCTTTACTTTTCTTTTAATGATAGGCACCTGAAGTTCTTGTTTTATTTTAGAGCTTGCCTCCTCATATGTTCCAAACCTCTTTGCCTTTAAGTCTACCGATTTAGATAGAAGCATATTGATATGAATTTTAACTAGATCTGCTGCAACCTCATACCCCATAGGTGGAACCCAAAAAGTTCTGGGTTCAACTACTTGGATAATATAGCAATTTGTATCTACAAGAAAACAAATGTTGTTCTTGTATATCTGCACTATTCTGGTTGGAATTCCTTGAAATATCCCCACATTGCTTCCCCAAATTTATTTCCCAGATCCCTAATCATTTCACCTATCTGAACCATGATAGGTTTCTCCTGTGACCATACTACATTACCCTTACCAAGAAAATATTTTAGCACGTAGAAAAATATACATACGAGTAGAGAGCCATATGTGAAGGATTACTTCTTATCCTTCTTTATTCTTTCCATGTTCACCATTAATTGACTTTGAATCATCTCGCATATATCATATGTTGCATCTTCTTTGATAATTCGATATCTAGTATCGATGGCACCACTTGGCACACTATTCATCTAGCTTGATTGATAAACTCGGTATCCCAACACTGTAGAGGCAAATCTTACTTCAGCATCCTCAATATGAATGATTGTCATTTCTCTACTATCACACCGGTATTTATTTAACTAGGTGACTTCAGTTGATGAAATCGTTCTTAGGGTTAATGCTTCACCAGTTGCACTGAACCCTATCACTCTCTAAATCATCTCCTTTGTGATCTTGATCAGTACATGATCTTCCAGCCACAAAAATTGATCATGAACCTTGCTCAATACATATCTAACCCAGTCACCATGAAACTGATCAGGAAAGTCTCCAGCATATGCCAAACCCTTGGTCTTCAAATGTAGGAAACCTAGTTTCAACTGATCATTTTCATAGAACCCTTTAAAATCACTTTGAATGAACTTATCTCCAATTTCTTCAAGCTTGAAATGAATGTAGGAGAGAATATCTTCTACCAACAATACACCAGAGGGAACAGATGATAAAGCACCAGTCGTGTCGATTTCACCGGCTTTCATCAGGTAGAGCTTGAACTCGGGTTGGGGTTCCTTGATAGCTTCAACCAACATAGGAGTTCATATATGTGCTGCCATGATGACCTTCAATCAACATTTTCTCAGATGCAATTGAAAACCCTTTCCTAGGGAATACCAAACACCACTATCGCTCTTCTTGAATTTTTTCGCACAAACAAAGCTTAGCAATTTTCAAATCACCTTTGAATGCACAGGAGCTCAAGAAAATTCATAGGTAGTTAGGTAAATTAAAATGTGCTACCATTTCCTTATTTATTCATTGAGATTAATCGGTGTTGTGATCCAACGATCAGTTATGAGACTAATAACTTAAAGATTACTGATTTGACTTTACTGGTTATTTATTGTCGATACTAACACGCAACTAAATAACTCACATAACATACTTCAATTAAGAACTTTTGGACCATCTTTCATGTATCGCAACTATGCAGATAAAACACATCCTTATATTTGTTAAGGGGATTCAAAAGTAATCTCACTATATGTGCTCCCCCTAAGCATCAACATGCCTAGTTTGAAGAGGAATTGTCATCACCGATGGATGATGACTTAGCTTCAGAATATCCTTGTCCTTCTTTTCCTTCATCCTTCTTGATCCATGTCTTTTTCATTTCATTTCTTATTTCTTCAGTTGTCTTCTTTCCTTTCAGGTCATTTTGCTCAATTTTCTTGCTAAATTGATTCTTGTCTACAGACCGTGATAACCTTGAAAATTGATTGCATGAAATTTTCAAATTTAAGCCCAAAACATTAATTTTTCAGGTTTTTACTTACATCCTTTGAGAATGATTCAAGGTCTAGAGTTTAGGGTTTATCAAAAACTTCTTACATTTTTGTGAAGAAAACCCTTGAAATGATATATTTTGTTGTTAATTTTTCCCACTTAAAACCAAGGGTACCCTTTCCATGAGCGGGGTCATTTTATTCTCTAAGCAAAATATTGATCGACTGGTTCATGAAATGACATTTCCTAAGTCAAGTGCATAAATTCCTTATTATCGATCCCCTTCTAAATATTTATGCCCACGCTTATATTTTCTTAAGTCTAGCAAGTACTAAATACCCCGACTGACTATTAAAGAAAGGATAGATCCAACGGCTAGCGCTTCCCTGTAATCAGAGATGTGAGGATTTTAATGACCACAGCATCATGAGATTGTGTCATGTGTTATCAACAAAAACCTGTAGGGTTAGTAGCATAACTAGTCGAAATATTTGTAATACCGGTTCGCAGGCAGTAAAGGTTGGTCTACTAACAGTCCCATCAATTTGCATGTGCTTAGAATGAACGAGGATGTTTTATCCTGAGGAAAAAGGTGCTCTACTTTTAAGTCTTGGAAGAGTTGACGGACAATATGCAAAGCAGTAAAGCTTAAACAGATCAAATGGCCCTCGTGTTCCCGTGATGGAAGTTACAGGGAGATTACGGATCGTAGCATCACAAGATGATGCCATGTGTCCCTAGCTTATCAGGAAGGCTTGCAGGGAGGTTGTTGACAGAGCTTGGTTGAAGAATGTTATGGTGCTATCCAGTGAGGATTTTGAGGGTCCACAAATATAGTTGGAAAGTCAAACTGCTAAGTTGGCAGAAAATGACTGTTAGATTTGCCAAGTTAGATGAGATCTCCGGCTGAGTTTCAAATGAGAAGTTTGGAGGGATTTTGGAGGCACCGGTTGTAGCTCGTGGGAAAGGGAAAAATGAATGGGATTCAGACTTGTTGATTTAGGATTGATTTGATAGTCAAAGATGATAGCTCAGAGATGTGAAAGGATTTGGATGAGCTTTCAGTTCATGTGTGATGAATCACAAGTTCTCTGATGAATTCAGAGATTTTCTTATTGATAGAAATCTTGAAGAAGGAAACTGTACACTAAAAAGAGGGATAAGATCAAAATAAAATCATTCACGTAAGGTGAATGCATGTTAGTGGTAATAGAGTGATGGCCTAGAAAATGATGGTGACTTGAGTTATAGGCATAATTGCTAGAATCTGTAGCTGACAAGTTGAGCAGAAGATATCAAAGTGATGATTCTTCACATGGACTAGAACCGCCACATTGAAAGGAATTTATTGTTATAAATTCACTAGGTAGATGATAAAATGGGTAGAATCAAATACAAATTTCTTCATCTTTCTAAGAATAGTTTTTCATCACTAAGAGGATGGTGTTCGAATAGAACTATGAATGGAGTCGTTGCATATTTTATGACACTGGATGGATGATCTTTCTATGGTTTGATGTTGTTCATTTCCAAAGGGGATGTGAAAGCTTAGGGGATTTCCAGAGGGGGTGTGAAATTCTTTTCTTTTCAAGAAAAGTCACCTCAGGCCTATTCCCCGCTCTTACTCTGCATTTCGTTGGTAGAGTGTTCCAAGAGGGAGTTTGTGGGGAACTGAAAGAAGGATTTGTTTGAGTTAGGACCAGAAGCCAGACATCTCTGTAGCATCAGGGAAGAATTCCTTCTCAACAAATTGTATTTACCCCCAAGTTCCTCTTTCCATTTGCTCTAATCTGGGGCATAAAGGCTGAAGATTTTCCTTTAATTTGGAGCGAAAGTCTTGTTTCATGTAGGGATTTGTTTTCCTTTTCAGGAAGAGAAATGCTATGGAATGGACTGAGCATCTCAGGGTCCATCCAAGAATGTTTGGGTGATATCGGCACAGCTCAAGTATTTTTGTTTCTACCAATAATCAGTTGGAAATTTTGGTTCCACCTCATCACGAGCGTCACCATGCGGATAAGGAGTGATTTGTAACAAGAATTGTGTATAGCCTTAAGGCTTGGTATTATATTTGACAAGTATCTTATGGCCTGAAGCTTGTCTCTCCCTTATTTTCTATAAAAGGGAATTCAAGGCCATTAGTTAGGGTCTGAATTTTCTGAGAAAGATCTCTATAAAATAGATCTTTTCTGCAGGATTAGGTCCAAAAATAATTCTAGAGAGTTGTAGAAAATAACAAGGACTGTAATGTTATTTTGCAAAGCAAAAAAGTAATAAAACAGTTGCATATTCCCCTTTTTCAAGTGGGTCATTTTGTATTTGAATTTTTTGGCTATCATCAGATAAAATATAGCTTATGATATTAATGCAAATATAGTTTCCTAATCTTTACTCTCTTGTGTATGATTTTATCTTCTTTTAATGAAATGGGATCAAGGGTTTCATTTGTTTATTGCATTGTTATGATGTATGTATTCTTCTATTCAATGCTTTAGTCCAAGGGGTTAAATAAAATGCTTGAATAAGATTACAGAGAAAATAAGGCTCACCATAGGATTTGATAAGTAGTTCAGATAAGGATTATAAGCAGAGAAATACTGTAAGGCAGAATTATTTCAGGCAAAACCAGCTATTAGATGAAGTTTTACCATATTTTCAGTAATATTTTTCATACTCTGTAACCCAAATGAATAAGGCACTGGTATTCGCTAGAAAATCTCATTATGTTATCAATTTCTGGTTTTATTTTCTTTATGATCTCCCAAAGCTAATCTTATAAACAATCAGAAAAATCCTTTGCTAAGATTTATGTATTTTCTGAAAATAGTCTCACCCTCTCTCATACTTTGGTTTAAGGTTGAAGATCACTGAAGGATTTTCCATCCTTGAGAATTCTCCCTTTTTTTTGAGTCTTATTATGAGATAATCTACTTTGTTTTCAGTTACAGAAAGTAGGAATTTCTTACTAAAGGGATCACCATCCCTAGTTCAGCAGAGCCTAAAGCATGGGAGGACTTTCTGTCCTTGTTATTGTTGGTCCAAGCCTGATAGATATTGATAGTTGGAGGTGGCTCTCAATAGAAATTTGGAGGAAATCATCTTGGTCCCTGCCCTAAAAGCAATGTAAACCCATCATCTATTTTGGGAACCAACAATAATTGGTGACTCTGCTGGGGATGAAAGGAATTGTAGAGAATCTCTAGTTAGAAAAATTGCTTAAAATATAGTGGATATTTTGCCCATAGAGTGAAGAAACTTCTTAATCTGTCCCTTGTCAGTTTGAGTCAATTCTCATAAATGTTGTTAAGAATCTGTTGTAGTTTTTTCTCTATAAAGAGTTCAATCTAGATCTATCCATTTTTCAAGACTATATGTAATACCTCATGATTGTGAGTGGTGACTCTGAGACTCTGAGGTTTATGCGCCAGTGTGTATCTTCTTGAAAAAGAACCAAGAAATTTGTAGGAAGGATGAAGCAGATTTGAGTTTTTATGATGAAGTACCCCGACAAGTTGAGGATAGAATCAATAACGCCATTTGATGTTAAGGAAGTATGGTAGTTTTGTGTTGAAACAAATCTGACCTATGAATAAATTTTAGTTGTTTGAGTATTGGTCCTCTGCAAGGAGGTGGCGACTCTCTCAAAAGATCAGTGTTAAAGATTTGAAGGATTGAAAGTGATTTTGCAAATCCTAGGTTGAAGAAGGCAGCAACAATTTCAGCATTTCCAGGTATTTAGATTTTCATGAGTCAAGTGTATATTCATGAAAATTGTAAAAAAAAATGTTCCCTAAATAGTGAAAGAAGCACTAAAGAAGGGAACAGTGGTGATTAATTTATATGCTCCTGTGATTCGGTTTTCATCTTTCTATATAAGATTAGGTGGAGTATGTTATGAGCTTTATAATGAAATAGTTCAAGAGAAGGGAAAGAAATAAGGGAATGAATGAAAATATGTATCATGTACCTATGTTTCCTTATGAAATGTCAAAAACAAATGTGCAATCTATGCCAAGTCATCATAGATCTTTCTTTAGGGAAAGATATAAACCATTGAATTTTGATGGTATCCAAGGTTTCCCAAATCCTTTTCCTGTAGGGGTTAGGGAACAATTACCAGGATTTAATGGGAAGAAGTCAAAATCAGCACGACAGCATTTGCAGGAGTTTTTTGAATTAATGGAAGATTTTGAAATAAATTAGGAAGATGTTTTCATGAAGTTATTTGTTCAGTCTTTGAAGGAAAATGTCAACTACTAGTTCTCCTACATGCCAATATGCTCTATCTCATCATGGGATGAGTTGAAGGTAGCATTCATGGAATAGTTTGGTAAAAGAATTGATCCAAGCTTAGTTATGAAAACATTCATGGACATTCAGAAAGAAGAAGATGAGTTATTACTTTCTTTTAATCTCAGGTTTGCTAGGGCATTGGATAACATTCCTAGCAGTTATAAACCAAATGATGCAGTATGCCTAGTTGTTTATTTGGTTGGATTTGAAGAAGAAGAAAATTATTTGCTAAGAGATGAGGATCCTAAAACCTTACATCAGGCTTATAGGATAGCAATGGAGATTTAAAACAATTTGAAATATGGAATCCCTAGGGGATACCTATTTGCAAGGGTATATTGTCCTAAGATGATAGGGTTTGAAGAAAAGCATGAATATGAAACTAAAGGACCATGTCAAGACTTTAATATTCCTACTGATTACATTAGCCCTATTATTGATTATGATCTGAACAAAAATGTGAGTGAAGAGAACTTGTTGCAGACAATGGTTATTCTTCTTATTGATGAAGAAGAGGTTGATGAGAAAGTCTCTGACATATTGGATGTAGACACGGATATGGTGTTAATCACTTTATTAAAGGACAACAACAGTGATTTCTCCAGGGAGAATACCTCACAGGGAATTGGTTTGTGGCCTTGTGTTTCAGATAGATATGACAGTTAGTATGAAGAATTGGAAAGTTTTGTGTCTGAAGTGGATGCAAGTTTGCAAGACTGTGATAATAAAAATTCAAATGATGAGATACCATCAGCTTTTGATGATAAGATCTGTGAGGATTGTATTATTGGGTGTTTTTCTAGTTCAAATTCTGATTCCTTTTTTCCTAATAAACCTGAAGATGAGATCATAATAACTTTAGTGAAAATATCAATGCATTATTTGATGAAGATGCAGACGAAGATCAATTGGTGCTCTATTACAATATTTTTGAGAAGGATATTCATGTTATTCTTAACCCTTTATATGAAGAAACAAATGAGAATCTGGAGATTATTGCATCAACTTTTGATATAGAATATTATGAATATGAAGGTGCAATATCTCATTCAAAGGTAGGTAACAATAAACAGTCTTCCCCTATTGCTGATATTGTTGACATTAGATTGGAGACAGAGAAAGAAAATGAAACATATAAAGAGGTCATCTATGATCCTTTCCTTCCCCTTGATAATAGCTTGCTTGATATGATTAGTAAAAAGGAGGATTCTTCGAAGAGTCCTCATTTCAGTTGGCAAGTTGATAATCCAAAAGAGGCATGTATTTTCAGTTATGTGCCAGAATATGAGATTTTCCTTTTCCAACAAGTTGATGTATTTGCAAAAAAGGATATCGGTTGTAGTCAGGATGTGTGTTATATTGAGTATACGACATATATGTCACAAGATAGCAAATGTTCTATATCATTGCACAGTTTTTAGGTTTTCAATAGTAAGAGCAATGATAAAATTAAGCATAGTGGAGAGATAGAAATAGCCAGCAACTTTGAAAAATGGTTTTCCACTTATGTTATTAGATTATATTTGATCTTTTCAAAAGAAAATCATATTTATGACAAAGGAAAGCACTAGTTGACATTGGCGGATGGCTTTGGGCCATCACACTTGGTCTAATCCTACAAGCCACAAGTGAATTGGGTTAGAGTGGTTTTCTTTGACTATATGCCCAATGGAGATATGAATAAATCCCCTCTTAATTGCTTGTTCATTAAAAATTTTGAGGTTCTACTTTTCTTAAAGTAGTTGTTATCCATTAGCATTAGATGGGTTTCCTTTGGTAGTGTAGTTTCCTTTTGTTTAAGGTACCCTATCCAGGTAATTTCCCCTTGGTCTACCCTACAGTTGGTCTACTTTACTCAAAGATTTTTGTCTCTCACTTCATTCCTATGAAATGAGCGTCACCAACTAGAGCCACTAATAGCCCTTAAAATTAATTGCATGAAATTTTCAAATTTAAGCCCAAAACATTGATATTTTAGGTTTTTACTTACATCCTCTGAGAACGATTCAAGGTCTAGGGTTTAGGGTTTATCAAAAACTTCTTACATTTTTGTGAAGAAAACCCTAGAAATGATATATTTTGTTTTTACTTTTTCCCACTTAAAACCGAAGGTACCCTTTCCATGAGCGGGGCCATTTTATTCTCTAAGAAAAATATTGATTGACCGGTTTGTGAAATAAAATTTCCTAAGTCAAGTGCATAAATTCCCTATTACCAGTCCCCTTCTAAATAATTATGTCGATGCTTATATTTTCCTAAGTCTGGCAAGTACTAAATACCCCAACCATCAGTTAAAGAAAGGATAGATCCAACGGCTAGCGCTTCCTCGCAACCAAAGATGTGAGGATTTTAATGACCACAGCATCACGAGATTGTGTCACATGTTATTAATAGAAACTGGCAGGGTTAGCAGCATAACTAGTCAAAAGCTTTGTAATACCAATTCGCAGGCGGTAAAGGTCGGTCTACTAACAGTCCCATCAATTTGCACATGCTCAGAATGAACGAGGATGTTTTATCCTGAGGAAAAAGGTGCTCGACTTTTAAGTCCTGGAGGAGTTCATGGGCAGTATGCAAAGCGGTAAAGATTGAACAGATCAGATGGCCGTCGTGTTCCCGCAAAGGAAGTTGCAGGGAGATTATGGACCATGGCATCACAAGATGATGCCACATGTCCCTGGCTTATCAATAAGGCTTGTAGGGAGGTTGTTGATGGAGCTTGGTCGAAGAATGATATGGCACTATCCAGTCAGGATTTTGAGGGTCCACAGATACAGTTGGAAAGTCAAACTGCTAAGTTGGCAGGAAATGACCATTAGATTTGCCAAGTAAGATGAGATCTGTGGCTGAGTTTCAAATGAGAAGTTTGGAGGGATTTTGGAGGCACCGGTTGTAGCTTGTGGGAAAGGGAAAAATGAATGGGATTCAGACTTGTCGATTTAGGATTGATTTGACAGTCAAAGATGATAGCTCAGAGATGTGAAAGGATTTGGATAAGCTTTCAGTTCAAGTGTGATGAATCACAAGTTCTCTGATGAGTTTAGAGATTTGCTTGTTGACAGAAATCTTGAAGCAGGAGACTGTACACTGAAAAGAGGGATAAGATCAGAATAAAATCATTCACATAAGGTGAACGCATGCCAATGGGAATAGAGTGATGGCCTAGGAAATGGTGGTGACTTGATTTATAGGCATAATTGCTAGAATCTATAGCTGACAAGTTGAGCAGAAGATATCAAAGTGATGATTCTTCACATGGACTAGCACCACCACATTGAAAGGACTTTATGGTTATAAATTCACTAGGTAGGTGATAAAATGGGTAGAAACAAATACAAATTTCATCATCTTTCTAAGAACAGTTTTTCATTAGTGAGAGGATGGTGTTCGAACAGAACTACGAATGGAATCGTTGCGTATTTTATGACACTGGATGGATGATCTTTCTCTTGTTTGATGTCGTTCATTGCCAGAGGGGATGTGAAAGCTCAAGGGATTGCCAGAGGAGGTGTGAAATCCTTATCTTTTTAACTTAAGTCACCTTAGACCTATTCCCCGCTCTTACTCTGCATTTTATTGGCAGAGTGTTCCAAGAGGGAGTTCGTGGCGAATTGAAAGAAGGATTTGTTTAGGTGAGGACCGATAGCCAGTCACCTCTGCAGAATAGGGAAGTTGCGATGCCTTCTCAAAAAATCATATTTACCCGCAAGTTCCTCTTTCCATTTTCTCTGATCTGGGGCATAAAGGCTAGAGATTTTCCTTTAATTTGGAGGGAAGTCTTGTTTCATGCTGGCATTTCTTTTCATTTTCAGGAAGAGAAATGCTATGGAACAGACTGAGCATCTCAAGGTCCATCTAGGAATATCTGGGTGATATCAGCATGGCACAAGTATTTTTGTTTCTACCAATAATCAGTTGGAAATTTTGGTTTCACCTTATCACAGGCATCGACATGCGGATAAGGAGTGGTTTGCAACAAGAATTGTTTATAGCCTTAAGGCTCGGTTTTATTGACAAGTATCTTATGGCCCGGAGCTTGTCGCTCCCTTACTTTCTATAAAAGGGAATTCAAGGCCATTAGTTAGGGTCTGAATTTTCTGAGAAAGATATCTATAAAATAGATCTTTTCTGCAGGGTTAGGTCCAAAAATAATTCTAGAGAGTCATAGGAAATAACAGGGACTGAAATGTTATTTTGCAAAGCAAAATAGTAATAGAACAGATGTAGATTCCCCTTTTTCAAGTGGGTCATTTTGTATTTGAATATTTTCGCTATCATCTGATAAAAGATAGCTTATGATATTGATGCAAATATAGTTTCCTGGTCTTTCCTCTCCTGTGTGCGATTTTATCTTCTTTTAAGCAAATGGGATCAAGGGTTTTGTTTTGTTAGTGTAAATGAATATTCATCATGGATATTATTACACTTTACTTAAGTTAACTTAGGATAATGCATCTCTTTGTAGTTTGGATTTGAGACACTTAGGGAGGTGTGCACATAGAGCTATAGCTTGTAGGAGAAATTCCATCTTTTCTAGTCTTATTTTACTGTTACACTCCACATTCAGTGGGTCATCCACCTCTTGTGGAATATTATATTATGTCTCCTACCTACCGCAAGTATTTTTTACCTACCCTTGTTTCTCAATGAGCCACATGTCATGATTGTGTGCTTGTACATCCATATGGCCTTGCCTATATAAGCAGGCCTATATTCATTGTATTGGTTAATCCAATTGATCATTTGCATATTGATGATAATAAAGTTTGTTCTTGTCATTCTTTTGTCTCTCTTTTATACTTTTCATTGTGCCCTTGATCTTGGCAAAATCTCACATGGCATCAGAGCCATTGGGGCTTCAATTGATTGATTTTTGGAGACATCTCGGAAGGCTTCTATTTTTGGATCTCAAGGACACCATTTTTTGTAGGCATCTTAGAGCGTTTTCGACCTCACCATTGTGTCCGGGAGGCCGTTTCCATAAAAATCGAGTATAAACTCGACCTATTTTGGCAAAAATCAAATTTTGAAAAAAGATTTTCTTGAAAAAAAAAAAGTTTTTTTTGTGGGTCCGCACCTTCTGCCCAGTCAGCAGTGCACAGTCAACGCCCAGGCAGCAGAACATAGTCAGCACATAGTCAGCCACTCAGTCAGCACCTAGTCAGCATCTAGTCAGTTTTTAAAAAAAAAAAAATTAGACCCCTCTGTGTTGAGCAGTTTGGATTTTTGGGTCAACTTTGGAGGCTCATAACCTGCTCAATTTTTCTCCTTTTTGGGTGCAATTTTTTTTTATTTTGGATTATTTTTTGTTCTCTTCATAGTGGTGTGGTTATATTCTGATTTTGGTGCATAGGTTTTTTGAAATTTTTTGATTCTTTCAGTTGTACCTGTCCAATCTTCAATTTTGCAACTTCAAAGGCTTTGTTTGAGCTCATACGACCTCCTTTTCAGGTGTCATTTTTTTAGAAAGTGTATATTTTTTCATCCACTTTCATAATCAATGATCAAATTTTAGATATTTTGAGTGGAAATTGTACTTTCAGATATTGGTCTTATTTGGCCTACTTGGTAGTTGTAATTTGCTTCGATCTTAGTTTAGATCTCTTAAATTATTATTTTGAGTCTTCTTTGGCCTTATTAAGGAAGTTGTAAAGTTGAAATCAGAAGTCCACTTTGCCATTTTTTGCAAGTGGCCCATTGTACACGCACTAAGTATTATGTGCCAAATCATTATTTTTTTTGGGGGGGAGTGGGTTTCTTTGATTGAGTGAATTTGGGGGGGTGTCTTGTGTGATTGTGCCTTGCTTTCCTTGTTCTCTTTTCATTTTTGTTGCAATGAGTCCTCATAAATTTTGACCTTTAACTCCACATAATTATGCATCATGGAAAATTAAAGTATGGAGCAAATTAATGGAAAAAGGTCTCACGCATTACATAGATGGAACAATAGCAGCACCACCTGATCCTAAGGTTGATCCTAATGCTCAGTTAGAATGGCTCACTAAGAATTGCATGACTCTTGGAACTTTGCATAAGTATGTATATGATGACCTCATTTTTCACGTTGAGAAGTGTACTACAATTAAAGAGGCTTGGGATATGTTTCAGAAATTGTATGGTCAAGTTGATGAAATCAGAGGTTACAAGATTGACAATGAGCTCACCAACTTGGATCCCAAGAGTTTTGATACAATCCAAGATTATTTCACCAAAGCAAATGAGCTAAGAGCAAGGCTTAAGGATTGTGGAATTGACAAAAAGGATGCTCAGTTGATATTCAACTTGTTTGACAAGCTTCCACCAGAATATGCAGCATTTGTGTCTAGCTTCCAAACTCATCATTTGACAGTGGGGAGTTCCTACAGCATGCCTTCATTTGATGCTTTCACAGAAATGTTGATATTGGAACAATCTAAGTTGTTGAACATGGGGCTTCTCAAGTATTCAAAGTCCAAGGCTTTGGTGGCTAATTAAGGGAATTAAGGAGGTCAAGGCAAAGATTCCAACAACAAGAAGAAGCAATCTAAGTCAAAGCCACAACAAGAAAAAGGGCAATCATCCTCTCCATCACAAGGCGATTTTTCATCCTCTTCCAAGAAGGTGACTCCACCTAAGAAGGACAAACCAACTCGTGCATATTGCAAGAAGTATGGTCATGATGAGAATCGATGTCACACCAAGCAAGTTGATGAGTTGACAAATCTTCTTAAGAAAAACAACATCAACTTGCCATTCGCCTACACAAAGAAGGAATCATCTCCTTCATCTTCCTCACAGTCTAAGGGAAAAGGGAAAGCATTTGTGCCTACAACAGGTTCTTCACAATAGTGGATACTTGACTCGGGTGCCTCTTATCACATAGGTTCTACAAAGGAGCAGTTTTCTTCATTGGAGTCATCTAAGATACCTCACATTTACATAGGTGATGATACACAAGTAGAGGTTGAAGGGAAAGGTTCAATTGACATGGATATGGAACATTTGAGAATGTTCTTTATGTTCCTAACTTGTTTACCAACCTTCTCTCTATCTACCAAATCACTCACTATGGGAATGGGAAAAAGGTTGAGTTTACACCTGATTTAGTTGTGGTAAAGGAACTTGATGATGATGCCTTGTTAGCAGTGGGCAAGTCAATGACAACTCAAGGCTTTATTCATTCTCCCACTTTGTGCCAAGTTCTCCTTCTAGGGCCTTGCTTACTCATTCAAATTTAGAAATTAAGCTATGGCATGAGCGGTTTGGTCACCTCAACTACCGCTATCTTTAGCAGCTCAACACTAAAGACATGGTCACAGGTCTACCTCGAATCAGTTTTTTAGAGGGTGTATGTTTAGGTTGTTCCATGGGCAAGCATCCCGAGGAGAAGTTTGATAAGGGGAAAGCTTGGAGAGATTTGGAAGTTCATCAGCTTGTTCACAGCGATGTAGCAGGTCCATTTCCAATACCTTCATTTATCAAGGCCCTCTATGTCCTCACCTTCATTGATGACTACTCCCGCTTCACTTGGGTCTACTTTCTCATTCACAAGAGTGAAGTATTTGATAGATTTCAGGACTTCAAAACTCGTGTGGAGAAGCAATCTGAGAAAGTGGTCAAGATTCTTCATACAGATAATGGAAGGGAATATGTGAACAAGAGACTTGAGGATTTTTGTACATTTGAGGGGATTGATCTTCAGCATTTTGTTGCATACACTCCACAAAAGAATAGAGTTGCAGAGTGCAAGAATAGAACTCTCAAAGAAATGGCTAGTTGTATGATACATGCACATTCTCTTGATCCCGTCTTTTGTGTAGAGGCTATCAGTTGTTCCACACACATCTAGAATCAGGTTCCTCACAAATATTTGCAAGGTATTACTCCTTTTGAGGCTTGGGTTGGCAGGAAACCAATTGTGAGACATTTCAGAGTCTTTGGGTGTTGTGCAGGAGCACCTAAGGGTTGAAATTCCCTTAACCAATTTTGGCTTGTGAGACCTTTCAATGGTCATGTAAATACATAAGGATTGGCTCTATTCCATTTGTATAGTTGTTTAATTGAAGTTTTTGAAATGTCTCTTATTGGCAAGACCTACCCTGATCAGTAAGTCTTACCCCGATGAGTTCACCAGAGTTTGGAGTGGTTGTATCAAGTATCGAAAGGAGTGGTTTCAAGTTTCCCCAATGATTAAGTTGACCTATATTTGGATGGTGATCATGGATGATCCTATAATTTTCGCTATACCGTGATGGGAAGATAATCATCAGATAATCCTCATGACTTGGTGTCAAAGCACGTGCAAAAAATAGAGGTGAGTTAACGACCGTGCAGGTTGAAGGTGGATCAACGGCGATTGCTATACCGCAATGGAGAGATGCATGAAAGTTATTCCCCATGACTTGGCGACCAAGTGCTGAGACCCGGCAAGTTAGCAGCTCAGGCAAGTTAATGATTGAGAAAGTCCGAGATGATTGGACGATTGTCACTATACCGCTATGGCAAGATGCACGAAGTTTATTCCCCACAACTTGGCGAACATGGTGGGACCCAACGACAAAGAAGATTTTTATTCCGAGTAGCTAGTGAGGCCATGCTAAGGTGGCAGGACAAGGACCCTGGAGCCAATTAGGGGGTGCCACGTGGTGGAGCGCAAAAAGAGAGATCAAGCAAGATCGGATGATCAAGATAGCTATTTGGTTGTCTTACCGATGATTCGATGGAAAATCCGAGGAAGCGGAGGAAAGCATCGGCCATCAGATGAAGGGATTTCTTGCTATCTTGACGCCTGATGGAAAAGTGCGAGTGGTGGACATGGTTATCGACCATCGACGAAGGTGTGTTTTGGTTACCTTGATTTCCCGATGGAAAAGTGTGAACTTTGCAAGTCACCAACGGGCATCGGAAGCCAGGTTTTGAGGCTACGCCAATGACCCGTTATGAAACCGTTTTCTCCAGTTTGTAACCATCTTTGTTTCATGATAGATGGATGAGCTATAAAAGTCTAATTGTAAGGCATTGGATTGGTTGGATACTATAGGAAACACAAGAGAAATACATACAAGTCTATTTTCTAGTTTTCTATCACTGAGTGTTGTACTGTCTTGTTTTTGTTAAGTTTTTCATTACAGTTCTGTAATTAAAGTTTCCTTTTTGTTGTTCATTTCTTTGTTTTGAATTCATAGTGGAAATATGGCTCTATCTTAAACCTCCACCATGGGATCCACATGGCCATTGGAGTTCTTCAGGAAGAGCCAAAAATGTACAGTAAGAGTAGAGTAGCAGTAGGAGGAAATGAGGAAATGGCAATCGCCATTTCTACATACAGAGCCTAAGCGAGCTTGGAAGAAGTCCAACTAGGTTTCAATAACTGTAAAGGAGTAAGTGCAGGGGAGGACTGGTGTAGAAGTCTAATTGCAAAATCAGATAGGATGATGACTTTACAGATTGTGAGTAAGAAAGGGTAGTCCTACACCTCTGCAACTCATAGTGAAAGAATCTAGGAGCATGGAGAACAAGCTTCTTTTTGAGCTTGTATCGAGTGTGGTAAGTAAATACTGGTAGGGAAGCACTTAGAAGTCTAGAGGAGTAGACTTGGAACCAAGAAAGGGATAGAAGCAAACCTTTAAAGAAACCTATTTGATGGTACACTAGGTTGCCTCCCTATCATATTGGTATCAGAGCAAGGTTAGACTTGGGAAGAAAGTAGTTGATGTCAAACACTAAATCAGTAGGAGAAAATAGTCTCAAAATGGTGACCAATGCAGAGTTATCCAAGAAGGTAGAAGATCAGGAGAAAGAGAATAGACTCCTGAAAAAAATATTGCTACATTTGGAGAGAAAACTAGACGCAGTTGAGGATAAAACTGAGAAGGTAACAATCCAGGTCAATGAAGGGAAGGGTAAAGAATCTATTGGGAGTATTTAAAACTGAGTCAAGTTTATAGGCCCATTTCAAAATTTTGCCCTGCATTTCCAAATGATTAAAATAAGTCAGTTTGAATGGCCTAGTTAGCAAGGGGGTAAAATGGAGCCGGTTGATTTTCAGAGGGTAAGGCTCGGGATTCATGTCCCACACCTTTCATTTGGCCTATGCAGTGATGTGTAACTTTCAGAATTCAGTTTGGATAAGTTTACTAGGTACCCATTTCGAGGGGTGAGCTGAAAGTGCATTCTAGGCACAAGTGCAAATTTTATTAAGTAGCCTACTTTGGGTGTTTATATCTTTTGCCATGTTTATTATCATGAATAATTTCAAAATGGATTGAATTCTATGCATAAATTTGAGTCAACATGCAAAATTTCAATTCCTTATGAATCCGTTTGCTCAGTTTTCAAAGCTCAATCCGTTTGTAGTTTGTGATATTTGCACAAGTGTAAAAATGTCCTGGTGAGCGTCATGTCAGAATGTTTCTTCCGGGATAATGTTGGTATAAATGGTGAGCTACGTTTCAAATTTCAAGGCTCTACCAATCCGTTTGATCGGTTTTCAAAAGAGCTCATTTTGCCATAAAATTCAGTTATCCGCACTCCAGTGTTATATCAGTTAATGTAGCTGTTTTGGTGAGCGCGCCATTTGCATCCTGTCAGTTTGGTGATCAAACTGAGAATTCAAAGATTTAATATGTACTTTAAGGTACCTATGTTCCAAATTTGAGGACCTACGGAGGTCGTTTGATATTTTTGAGAAAGGCATCATGTGTTGCCAGAACATTGACCTCATCAGGTCCGCAGTGTCGACAAAGCCAGTTGGCCGTTTTCGGAAATTAATATCTCTTCGCTCGAGACTCATCTTGAGAAACAATTTGGTAGATTTCATCCTTGTATATCAAAGTACATGCCTGTCAGATGGCGAGCTCCAGAAAGGTGTTTTGACAGGTTTGAAAATTACATCTTCGCGATTAAATGCGAAAATTGTGGCGTAATTGCCTGAAAGTTGCGAAACTCAGTTTAATGATCCGAAAATGATGTCGATCATTCCCAGAGGTATGTTTGAGGTCTGTGAAGCATTCCAAAGGCCAGTTGCTTGAAATCAAAAAAAAATTTAGTCAGACCCACTTTGGGGCCCAACCTGACTCATGCTCGCGCATTATTTTATTGGCGACTTGGCTTTATGAGCATTTCTAGAGTAATGTTGACATCCATTGTTGGAGTCGAATACTTATATGTTTCCCACCAGAGGATAATGCAAAAATGGGAATGCCTCTCTTGATCTATACAACCAAGGTATTTTGCATGCTAGATGTAAGCAATGGAGGAGAGTGGATTGATCATTCAACAAATATAATTGGCATGTGAAATGCCAGCCAACATCTTCTTGTGCATTAATCATGGTTTTGAGTGATTTTAAAACCTCAAGCAAATTTCAATTGGCATGAAGCCAAAGTCTCCCTGCACAAATGAGAAAGGGGCAATTTATAAATTGTCAGCAGCAAATGCATTGGTAGGTTTGAATGCCAATCTAAAGTTTAATAATTTCTAACAAATGTAAATGGCTTGTACAAAGCCAAATCCTTTTCATTGTTTGTTGTACATGGTAATTGAAGGGATAGTTAAAACAAATGCAAATAGCAGCATCTTCTTTCCTGCCATGTGATGGCTGAAGTTGAAAGGCTACAACTTTTATGCAAGTGTAATTTGCAGCCACAGCCATTTTCCCCTTCTGCATGGGTTTTGAGCAGCAGTCAGAAATTTTCTTCAAATGCAAAGTGCAGCAGGGAAGACTTCAAAATCCAAGCATCCTCCTCCTTGTGTGATGGTTGAGGGGACTGTAAATTTTTTAAAAAGAGTTTAATGCCAGCAATCTTTCCCCAGCGTGGCAGTTGGGACAGGCTGTAGAAACTTAAAAGAAAATCCATGGCAATCTTATATGCCATTCTCCTCCCCCACGTGAGCAGAGACATTGGTGTTTGAGCAGCAACAAGGATCAAGGTTACTTGGCAAATTAAATAAGAATGCAGCCCTTGTGTGGAATGGAATTGGGAGCCTTAAAAGGAGTTTCCAATGCAATTTCCATTGGCAGATTTGCCCAGATTAATGTAGTCTTCCCTGTGCATAGTTTGGAGAGGAGGGAACATGAAATGTTTTCAAAAAATGCAAACAGTAAAGCCCACACTCCACGTGACTTGTGAAAGAGACCATTTTTAAACTTTCAAAGCAAATTTAATGGGTTAGTGAACAGCCAAACTCCCTCCTCCCATGTGACTGGTGAAAAGGGAAATTTAAAACTTCAAGCAATTGCATGGAGAATGGAGGGGTTGCAGTCAAAAGCAAGCAAATGGATGTTTCCCCAAATCCATTAATGCCAATAACTCCTCCTGTGTAGTGTGGGTGGTTTGAGGAAGATTTAATATTTTCAAACAATGCAAAAAATTTCAATCAAATGCACAGAAAATCGCCATGAAAACCCAGGAGAAAAGCTTCAAAAACGCAGTCCCAGGCAAATAGCAATATCCCACATTGACTATGGAAGGGAATTTTATAATGTTTATAAGCAAAAACAAACCCATTTATAATGTCTAAGCCATAAAGGCTTTTGACAGATGGTGCCTGTGGGCGCCCAAAGTGGGCCTACGCGTGAGCACGGATCTTGAGGTGATGGAGGAGTTGACTGGATGGCGACTAGGTGGACCCCACATGGGCACGCTTCTCGAGGTAGACAGGCAAATTTTTGCAGAGAAAGGTCGGGTTAACGAGTGAGCAAGTTCGAGATGGATCGACGGTGCACGCTATTTCGCGAAGGGAAGATGCACGCGAGTTACACCCTGCGAAATAGCGAAAGTGAACGAGAGTCGTCCACGTGTCGTGATAGGTGGCAGTCTAGCAGGCGGGTCTTGGTGAGGTGGCACACAGTTGGCACATAGGTGGCAGTCCAGTGGCGATGACATGGCGGCCAAGTGGTAGTGACGAAGTAGATGACGTGGCGGTGATGAGGTGTCATCCCAGGTGGCATCCGATCAACCCCATCAACCAATCGGAGGCCGCCACGTGGCAAAAGCGTCAGACCAAATGGAGGCAAAAATCAAAATTAAAATCCATAAATAATATAGTTCAAACTATATTAAAATTCGAAATATTTAAATGACTGAGCACAAATGGGAATTAATTCGCCCAGGGTCTAAATTTTGGCCAAAATATAAAGTATTATATATCGCCGGAAAGCTCTCGGAGTGAGGAATCTGATTATGAGGTTAATTTTGATAAATGTGGGATATTTTGGAGGCATTTTTCATGGGAACAAAATTCAGTTAGAGAGGAGACACTTGGCAATTCAGTTGCAGATTTGATTTTCTTCCCTCCTCTTTTTATTCCGAATTCTTCTCAGTTGTAAGGGTTCCAGAAAATTGGAAAATGCTCCAGATTTGATGGCTTCCATTTTCTGAATATCTTGACCCAAGTTTGTAAATGCTTCTGTTTGGTTTCAGAGTATAGAGATTGCAGTACACTGTTGTAAATATGGTTTTAATTGCAGGTCTTACTTGTGTCATGCATGAGTAATTTCCCACAAGATTGTCTCTGTGATATGTTTTTTCATTATTATGAATTCAATCCTCAAGGAGGATGAAATTTGTCATCTCAAGGAGATTGTATGATTGCTTGTAGGCATTCTTCAATGAAGAGTTTAAATTCTATAGTCAGTCATAAATAATGAAATATGTATCCAGATCTGATGAATTTGTGAATGAATCAAATAGTGCATTAATATAAGGTATTGATGCATGAATATCTTGTTTAAGGAAAACAAACTTGCATCTATGATTCATATTTGTAGTTCTGTGAGTGACTCTGCTGCCCAATGAACAAGGCACTAGTCTTTGACAGATTTGGGAATGGTCTTAGATATACATTTTAAAAGACAAATCTATTTCCCTTTATGTTTAGGGGTTAATGTTCTATCCTTCCAAAGCTCTATTTCACCTATTATTTGTATAAGATCCAGCCCATCTGTACATGTTACTTAATTTGGTGAGCTTGTGGAATGGTTTGTCTGCTCATTGTTGATGCAGTCTTATGTTTGTGATTGTTGTATTCAATGCATCAAAAGGGTGTCCCCCCCTAGGTCTGGCAGAACCTAAAGTGCAGGAGGATCATTAGGATCCTATGTTATGTTGTCCCAGCCCTGAAGTGTTTCATTGATTGAGATTGTCTATCTCATAGATAGATTTACAGGTGTCTTGGGTTATCACTTTTGGTGAACAACAGAATCAATGGAAAAGGATAGGATACCTACCCTAGACCCTGTCCTACCTGAAGAACCTTTACTTAAAGCAATTAAATCCTTAGGAGGAAAATCCCTAGAAGGAGTACCACTTTATATGGGAAAATGGAGCCTAGAGTAGTTATGGAATGAATTTAAGGATTGGAGAATCACTTTGAGTGTGATGGAATTAGTGAAGCCCAAAAGGTGAAGGTAGCTAAGTCTAGATTAAGAGGAGTGGCCTTGACTTGGTGGAAATTTATCCAAGAAGAAAGGCAAAAAGAGGGTAAGAACCAAATAGCCAGTTGGAATGGAATGGTAGACAAGGTGAGGGAAGCCTATGTCCCTGAAGATTATGAGATCCAACTGCACAAAAGGAGACAAAACCTGAGACAAAGTGACTTGGATGTGAGGAGCTACACTGAGGAATTTCAGAAGTTGTGTCTAAGATCCAAGGTGGTAGAGGATGAGAGCATCAAGGAAGCCAGATACTTGAATGGCTTGAGATGGAATATTCAAGAGGATTTGAGTTTGTTATGTCCTAACACTATGCATAAATGTTATCAATCAGCACTGAAGGTGGAGGAAAAGAGTAAAAAGAAGCAAGAAAAATGCAACAGAGGAAGAGGCAGAGGAAAAGATGGTAGAGGCCAAAGAGGCATTTTTGGTGGAAGAGGAATAGATCAAAGGTCCCAAGGAGATTCCAAACTTATAGAGAAAAGTGAGGATTCACATAGAAAGATTAGCTATAGAGGAAGGGGATCATCTATCAACCTAGGAAGAGGAAGATCTAGTGGACCGGGAAGAGGGTCCTACTTCTTCACCATGAAGTGTTACAATTGCTAAAAGTTGGGTCTCCCTGCCTATAGATGTCCAGAGAAATATTCTTCATCTCAAGGAAGTGAAAGAAGAGTGACATATGCGCAAGAAGATGTAGAAAGTAGCAAAACACAAGATGTGAGCTTATCTCCTGAAGATGGAGAAAATTTAATGATGAGAAGAGCCTTGATTAAGGAGCCAATCAAAGAAGAACCAACTCAAAGAAGATCTTTGTTTACAATCAAATGCAAGGTCCTTGGTAAGGTTTGTAGAGTGGTGATAGACTCAGGGTCTGCTGACAATATTATGTTAGAAGAAGTAGTAAGTAAACTAAAGTTGAAAATAATTCCACATAGTAATCCATATAGGGTCACTTGGCTCAACAAGAAGCAGCATGTGGTAGTGAATGAACAAACATGGGTTGAGTTCAACATAGGTAGTTATAAGGATAAAGTCTTGTGTGACATCCTGCCTATGGATTCTTGCCATCTACTTCTTGGTAGACCATGGCAGTTTGATAGAAAGGTCATTCACAATGGAGATAAGAACTCTTATTCTTTTCAAAAGGATGGAGTTACATACCATATTCAGTCCCTAAGTGATGAAGGAGAGAGCAGCAAAACTAAAGGCCCAAATGCGTTACTAGTAGGTGAAAAAGAGTTCATTAACACTCTCAAGGAAGGAGAAGGAGTGGGGTTTTCTCTTATAGTGAAACCAAGGGAAGAAAAGAAAAAAAAGAAGGTTCAAATACCTCATGAAGTGCAGCAGATATTAGACAACTTCAAAGCGATCATAAGTGATGGAGCACCAGCAACCCAACCTCTTATTAGAGCCATAAGCCATTAGATTGATTTCATTCCAGGAGCATCATTACCCAACAAACCAGCCTATAAGATGACTCCCGAATAGAACAAGGAAGTGGCTAGACAAGTCCAAGAATTGTTGGACCAAGGGTTGATAAAAAAGAGCATAAGTCCTTGTGTCGTACCTACAGTGTTAGCACCCAAGAAAGGAGGAACATGGAGGATATGCACATATTCAAGAGCCATAAATAGAATCACTATCAGGTACAAATTTCCTATCCCAAGAATTGAAGACTTGATGGATTGCTTGGGAGGTGCAAAGTACTCCACTAAGATTGATCTCAAGAGTGGATACCATCAGATCAGGATAAAAGAAGGTGATGAATGGAAAACAACCTTCAAAACCAATGAAGGACTTTATGAGTGGTTTGTTATGCCATTTGGTCTTAGTAATGCTCCCAATACATTCATGAGACTCATGAATGAAGTGTTGAAAGATTTTATTGGTAAATTTGTTATTGTATACTTAGATGGCATCTTGATTTTCAATAGAATTAAAGAGGAGAATCTAGAGCATCTTAGTATTGTATTGCAAAAATTGTATGTTGAGCAACTAACAATAAACTTGGAGAAGTGTGAGTTTATGAAGCAGGAACTTGTCTATCTTGGATTTGTAGTTTCAGGAGGAGATTTGAAGATAGACACATCAAAGGTGGAAGCCATCACAAATTGGCCAACACCAAAGATAGCAAGTGAAGTAAGAAGTTTTCATGGTTTGGAATAGTTCTATAAGAAGTTTATCGGAGGGTTCAGTGAGATTTGTGCACCCATGTTGGATACCATCAAAGGAGGAGTTAAGACTAAGTTTCAGTGGACCAATGCAGCTAACAAAGGGTTTGAACTTTTGAAACAAAAGGTAGCTACACAACCAGTACTCATTCTTCCTAGTTTTAACAAGTTGTTCACAATTGAATGTGATGCAAGTAATATAGCAGTTGGTGTTGTTTTGAGTCAAGAGAATGGACTTGTAGCTTTCTTTAGTGAGAAGCTCAATGATGCCAAGAAGAAGTATTCATCCTATGATCTCGAGCTGTATGCTCTTTTCCAAGATCTTAGAAAGTGGAGGAACTACTTGTTACCTAAGGAGTTTTTTGTTTACACAGATAATCAAGCTTTAAGTTTTCTGAATTCACAAGATAAGTTGAGTCGTAGGCATGTTAAATGGGTTGAGTATTTGCAGTCATATACTTTTCTATTAAGCATAAGAAAGGATAGTGTAATAAAGTAGCAGATGCTTTTAGTAGAAGGCTACTAACAGTGCAAGAAGTGCATATTCAAAGTATTGGAGTTGATTACTTCAAGGATTTGTACCCCAATGATGAATATTTTGCAGCCATTTACAAGGTTTGTCAAGAATTTCAAAATCACTTTCATAGTGAATATGCTGACTTTACTTTGCAGAATGGTTTGTTGTTTAAAGGTGGATAGTTGTGTGTTCTCAAAGGATCGATGAGGAAAAATCTAATCCAAGAAAAGCACAATGGATGTTTGAGTGGTCATTTTGTCCTTAATAAGACATTGGAACTTGTGAAAAGGTTCTACTATTGGCCCAGAATGCAGAGGGATATCCGAAGGTATGTTGAGCAGTGTATGGTTTGTTAGAAAGCTAAAGGTACAGCTACTAATGTTGGTCTTTATCATCCATTACCTATTCCTACAAGGCCATGGGAATGTGTAAGTATGGATTTTGTAGTTGGATTACCCAAAACAAAGCTTGGCTATGATAGCATTTTTGTTGTTGTTGGCAGATTTAGTAAGATGACATATTTTGTTCCTTGTAAAACTACCCATGATGCTAGTCACATTGCACACTTGTTTTTCAAAGAGGTTATAAGAATCCATGGTTTGCCGGTTAGTATTGTTTCAGATAGAGATGTCAAATTCCTTGGACATTTTTGAAAAACTCTTTGAAAAAGACTTCAAACTAACTTGTCTTTTGGTTCATCCTATCATCCCCAAATAGATGGTCAAACAGAGGTGGTCAATAGGATACTTGGAAACCTTTTAAGTTGTTTGCAAAATAATATGGACAGAGTTGGGATCAGGTTCTTCACCAGGCGGAGTTTGCCTACAATGACACTATCAACAGATCTACTGGGAAGAGTCCTTTTGAGATAGTGTATGGTATGCACCCACGAGGTGTTATGGAATTACGAGATCTTGGTAATCTATCACATAGAAGTGGTCAAGCTGATAATGTCACTCAATCTATGAAGGAGGTTCATGACCAAGCCGGGCAAGCTCTCCAAGATTCTTCACAAAAATTTAAAGCCCAAGTTGATACCACACGGAGAGATGTGCAATTTTTAGATGGAGATTTGGTAATGGTACATTTGAACAAGGCTTGACTTCAAAAAGGGGTTCCCAACAAGCTACAAATGAGGAGAATAGGCCCATGTAAATTTTTAGCCAATTATGGCTCTAATGCCTATAAGATTGATTTGCCATCTGATATTGCTTTGTCTCCCATTTTCAATGTCACAGATTTGGTTGTCTACAAGGGACAACTTCCCAAGGAGGATGCATGAGTTTCAGATGTTCAACAGTCCCTTACCGACCTGCCATTACTTTCTCCTTCCATGCCTCAGGCTGAGAAAGTGTTGGATTCCCACGTTCTCAAAAAGACTAGACAGTAGGTCTACATGGAACATTTGGTCAAGTGGATGCATAAACCTGATTCTAAAGCGACCTGGATCCCTGAAACAGACTGTTAAGTTGGGAATTGATCTTTCCTTGTTGTCGCATGCAGTCACTTGACTTCTTTATTTTGGGGGGAGTATGGTGCAGGAGCACCTAAGGGTTGAAATGCCCTTAACCAATTTTGGCTTGTGAGACCTTTCAATGGTCATGTAAATACATAAGGACTGGCTCTAGTCCATTTGTATGGTTGTTTAATTGAATTTTTTAAAATGTCTCTTATCGGCAAGACCTACCCTGATCGGCAAGTCTTACCCCGATGAGTTTGCCAGAGTTTGGAGTGGTTGTATCTGGTATCCGAAGGAGTAGTTTCAAGTTTCCCTGATGATTAACTTGACCTATACTCAGACGGATCGTAGATGATCCTACGGTTTTCGCTATACCACGATGGGAAGATGATCGCCAAACAATCCTCACGACTTGGCAACAAAGCACATGCAAAAAAAAGAGGCGAGTTAACGACCGTGCAGGTTGAAGGTAGATCAACGGCAGTCGCTATACCACAATGGAGAGATGCACAAAAGTTATTCCCCATGACTTGGTGACCAAGTGGTGGCACCCAGCAAGTTAGCAGCTCAAGCGAGTTAATGAGTGAGAAAGTCCGAGATGATCCAACAATTGTCGCTATACCGCTATGGTGAGATGCATGAAGTTTATTCCTCATGACTTGGCGACCATGGTGGGACCCAATGACAAAGAAGAGTTTCATTCTCGGTAGTTAGTGAGGTCATGCTAAGGTGGCAGGACAAGGACCCTAAAGCCAATCAGGGGGTGCCATGTGGTAGAGTGCAAAAAGAGAGATCAAGAAAGATCGGACAATCGTGGTAGCTATTTGGTTGTCTTGTCGATGACCCGATGGAAACGCCCAAGAAGCAGAGGAAAGCATTGGCCATCGAACGAAGGGATTTCTTTCTATCTCGACACCTGATGGAAAAGTGTGAGTGGTGGACATGGTTATTGGCCATTAGCGAAGGTGTGTTTTGGTTACCCCGATCACGCGATGAAAAAGTGCAAACTTTGCAAGTCACCAACAGGCATCAGAAGCCAAGTTCTGAGGTTACGCCAATGACCCATTATGAAACCATTTTCTCTAGTTTGTAACCATCTATGTTTCACGATGGATGGATGAGCTATAAAAGTCTAATTGTAAGGCGTTGGATTGGTTGGATACTACAAGAAACACAAGAGAAATACATACAAGTATTTTTTCTAATTTTCTATCATTGTGTGTTGTACTGTCTTGTTTTTGTTAAGTTTTTCATTATAGTTCTGTAATTAAAGTTTCCTTTTTGTTGTTTGTTTCTTTGTTTTGAATTCAAAGTGGAAATATGGCTCTGTCTTGAACCTCCACCATGAGATCCACATGGCCATTGGAGTTATTCAGGAAGAGCCAAAAAATGTACAGTAAGAGTAGAGTAGCAGTAGGAGGAAATGAGGAAATGGAAATCACCATTTCTGCATACTAAACCTAGGCGAGCTTGGAAGAAGTCTGGCTAGGTTTTAGTGACCTTAAAGGAGTAAGTGCAGGGGAGGACTGGTGTAGAAGTCTGATTGCAAAATCAGATAGGATGATGACTTTACAGACTATGAGTAAGCAAGGGTAGTGCTACACCTCTCCAACTCATAGTGACAGAATCTAGGAGCATGGAGAACAAGCTTCTTTATGAGCTTGTATCGAGTGTGGTAAGAAAATACTAGTAGGGAAGCACTTAGAAGTCTAGAGGAGTAGACTTGGAACCTGGAAAGGGATAGAAGCAAATCATTAAAGAAACCTATTTGATGGTAAACTAGGTTGCCTTCCTATCAGGTGTTCGGCATGGGCTGGCATACCTCCACAAAAATGCAAGGCATTGGAACCACGGAGTCGGCATTACATTTTTGTTGGATATCCTGAGGGTTTTAAGGAATATAGATTGATGAATCCTGAGACACATGAGGTGTTAATTGAGAGGAGTGTTCACTTTGAGGAAAGCTCTCCTAGCTTGGCCTCTCTACATCCTCCACCTTCCTCCATTGTGGATAGTAATTCTAGTGATTCAGATGATGAGACTCCTTCAACTCTGACTCATAGGGTTACACCTCCACAGGGTCCACTTGCAGTTGACAAGCCTCATTCTCCACCTCCACCTAGACCTCGTTGGGCTCGACAGACACTTGAGTCAGTGGGTTCTCTTGTTGGGGATCCTTTAGATACACTGAGGACTTGGTCACAGCATCAGGATCTTCCACATGCATTCATTGCTACCACTTTTGATCCATGGACATTTCGGGAAGCATCAGGGGTTCCTGACTAGGACCAAGCTATGGAGGAAGAGTATAGTTCCTTGATGAGGAACAACACATGGAATTTAGTCCATCTCCCTAAGGGGAGAAAGATGGTTCGATATAAGTGGATCTATCAAACCAAGTTTGCAGCTAATGGTAATGTGGATAAGTATAAGGCTCAGCTTGTTGTGAAAGGTTTCTCTCAAGTTCCAGGTGTTGACTATACTGAGACCTTTGTGCCCATAGCCAAGAAGAACTCCATTCACTTGACACTTGCTATTGCTGCAACTCATGGTTGGGTTGTACATCAGATGGATGTGAAGAGTGATTTTCTTCATGGGGATCTTGATGAGGAGATTTATATGGAGCAGCCACAGGGTTTCATCTAGGATACTTCCTTGGTTTGCAGACTAAGGAAATCTTTCTATGGCCTTAAGCAGGCCGCCAAGGCTTGGTACGCCAAGATGGACTCCTTTCTTCTCTCAGCAGGGTTCATCAGATGTCGTTCTTATCTGAATGTCTACATTTTGTGACAGGATGACTCTCACTTGATACTTGTGATCTATGTTGATGATTTTATCATTACAAGGAGCACCACATCCATCATTAGTAGGGTCAAATCTGCTTTGCATGACAGATTTTCTATGACTGACTTGGGTCTTTTGCACTACTTTTTTGGGATAGATATTTCTCTTCATAGTTTGGATTTGAGACACTTAGGGAAGTGTGCACATAGGGATTTAGCTTGTAGGATAAATTCCACCTTTTGTGGTCTTATTTTGTTGTTACACTCCACATTCGGTGGGTCATCCACCTCTTGTGGAATATTATATTATTTCTCCTACCTACCCCTAGTATTTCTTACCTACCCTTGTTTCTCATTGAGCCACATGTCATGATTGTGTGCTCGTACATCCATATGGCCTTGCCTATATAAGCAAGCCTATATTCATTGTATTGGTTAATCTTGTTGATCATTTGCATATTGATGAGATTACAATGTGTTCTTGTCATTCTTTTGTCCCTCTTTTATACTTTACATTGTGCCCTTGATTTTGGCAAAATCTCACACATTTGTTTATTGCATTGTTATGATATATGTATTCTTCTATTCAATGCTTTAGTCCAAGGGGTTCATTAAAATGCTTGAATAAGATTACAGAGGAAATAAGGCTCTCTATAGGATTTGATAAGTAGTTTAGATGAAGGATTATAAGCAGAGAAATATTGTAAGGCAGAATTGTTTCAGGCAAGACCAGCTATTAGATGAAGTTTTATCAGATTTGTAGTAATATTTTTCATAGACTTTGTAACCCAAATGAATAAGGCACTGGTATTCGCTAGAAAATCTCATTAGGTTATAAGTTTTTGGTTTTATTTTCTTTATGATCTCTAAGAGCTAATGTTATAAACAATCATAACAATCATTTGCTAAGATTTATTTATTTTCTGAAAATAGTCTCACCCTCTCTCATACTCTGGTTTAAGGTTGAGGATCACTAAAGGATTTTCCATCCTTGAGAATTCTCCCTTTCTATTGAGTCTTATTATGAGATAGTCTTCTTTGTTTTCGGTATGTTCCTGGGTATCCTTGCAGAGAGTAGGAATTTCTTACTGAAGGGATCACCCTCCTTGGTTCTGCAGAGCCTAAAGCATAGGAGGACTTTTCGTCCTTGTTATTGTTGGTCCAAGCCTAACAAATATTGATAGTTGGAGGTGGCTCTCCATAGATTTTTGGAGGAAATCAGCTTGGTCTCTACCCTGAAAGAAATGTAAACCCGTCGTCTATTTTGGGAACCAATAGACAAGTTGTAGGATCGGCTTCTGCATTCTCTGGCAAGGTGGCCGATCTTATGACAGTTAAATCATTCCATACATGTTGTCCTCAACGGTCCTAGATTGTTTCTCTTACCTATCCTCATTCTACATGTTTCAACAGCATGACCAAAATTAGCACACACGGAACAGGTGGCATTCAACTGATTACTCCTTTTTTTAGAACTAACCAGTTTGAACGGTGGTCTTGATACCTTTGTCTTGAACCTACATTCTTCTAATCTGTGTCCAAACTTATTGCAATTGAAGCAATGTCCATTAAATCTTTTTGCACTTGATAGGCTGCTTGATTTAGATCTACACTCATAAGAAGTATGACCATACTTATGACAATTTTGGCAGTAACCATCAAAAGTGAAAATCTTCTTTTGATTAATCGGTTTGTTCCTACAGTCATTGGTCTTATGAACCAATTTTCCATAATGATTACAAGAGATTTTGGAGGACTTCATACCTCTTGCTTCTGAGTGATTTCTTTTATCATCCTTCATCTTTTTGGATTTAGATGATTCTTCTATTTCCACAAGACCCGAACCAGGGTAACCAAGACTGGTTCTATCCTTTGTTCTTCTCTGAGCCTTCAACTGTCTATCCACCTTCTCAGAGCTTTCATTGAATTTTCTCAGCTTCTCATTTCTCTCATTTTTCAGTTTTCAACTCACTCTTGAGTTGTTCAATCTCTTTCATCATCCTCTCCTTTTCTTTTGCATTGTTATTCAGTTATTTATGTATGTATTCATTTTCCTGAGTGAGAACTCGGATCTCTTCATCTTCCTCAATCATGATTGCATCATTTTCTCTCAGGGCATCTTTAGCAAGCCTCCTAGCTCTTTCAGCTTTTGACAAATCTTCTGCCTCTCTCTTTCTTTCATCAGCACTTCTGCTAGCTTCCAATATCTCAGCCATTCTCAAGGCCTGACCTTCATGTTCTCTTTTGAGTTGTGTTATTTCTTCAGTCAGCTTCTTGTTCTTTTCCATGAGTTCTGAGACTTCTTCTTCAGCTTCTTCAGATCCACTCTATTTAGAGAGTTGATCTATCATATCTTGTCTCTCATTTAGTTGTTGAGACAATTCCTTCCTTTTAGCAAGAGATTTTCTCAGTCTCTCTTTCATCTAAGCAATAATCTCATTAGCTTCATAGATCTACTTCTAATACTGGTACTCTTCCATGATCTTTATCCTCAAGCTATCAGGATTCTCTCCAGAGGAACTGAGCTCTGATACCAATTGTTAGTCCCAACCGGTGTTGAGAGGGGAGGGGTGAATCATCACATTACCGATAATTACTAAATTAAACTTTTTAACTTTAGCTGTTGCTAACTCAACATTCATAAATATAGGAGCATTTGAAAGAGAGTAGAAATTATGGGTGCGGAGTGACAAGGAGACCGGCAAGCCAAAATTCCAAATTTCAAATTTGGGAATGGCGGATTTCCAGGGGAAGGCAGATTTCCTAGGGAAGGCAGTATCCCTGGGATCGGAATTAGCAATTAGGGAAGCAGACAGGCGTCTCAAGGTACAGAAAAGGAAAAGGATACAGGTAAATCGATGGAGGAAAAAGATTCCAAAACTAGGGACCCACATGATACAGGTAAAGAAAAAAAAATAGTCTTCGCTTTTTGGAGTGAAGCCGCTGGCTAAATCAGGGCTTCCAGAAGTTACAAATATCTCTGATCCAGCTTCAGGGTTGGTTGCTATTTCTGTTCCAGACAAATTGGTACATCTGATTATCACGGGTTTAACTATGACTTTATTTGGCCGATTTGTTGTCTTTAGGCCTAAATTGATGTTGTTAGGAATTTCATAAGGAGGAAATAGGTTTTAAAAGGTCAAGTGGATGTGGCAGAGCTGCCCGAGGGGTTTTTTTCCTTTACTTTTAACTCTGAAGAAGATATGAATAAGGCTCTATGTGAAGGTCCATGGATGTTCGGAAATTCAACTTTGCCTCTTCAAAAATGGGTCCCTAACCTGTCCCTTGGTGAATCCTTCTTTGTATCAGCGCCTGTCTGGACACGCCTCCCGGGTCTTCCGCTGGAATTCTGGAATGAGGAAGTCTTTAAGGGTATTGCAAAATCTTTTGGAGAACTTCTTTCGATTGACCCAATGAGGGCTGCTAAATCAAGGTTAGTCTTTTCTCACATCTATGTAAATGTTAATCAAATGACGGATATGCCCCAATCAATTGAGATTATTTCTAAACTATGGAAATGGACCCAAGCTATTGAATATGAATCGCTCTCATTTGCCTGTTTCCATTGCAAAAAATCAGAGCATTGGGCAAAATCATGTCCACTTAAGAAGAGTAAGGAAAGCAAGACTGACAGCAATGTGAAGTATAAAAAGAAATGGCAAACGATTGAGAAAAAAGGAGACCCATCAGTTGAGTGTGATCCAAATAAGGAAGTAATGGAACCAAAAAATAAGGTTAAAGAACAGTAATAATGAAAATCAGGATTGTGTCTGCTCTAATAATCAAACAGAGAGTTAAACAACAAAAATGATCCAGAGGACCAGGAGGTTGGTTCTGTCAGTCAGGAGAAGGAAGAGGTAAGTCCCAAAGAAGATGTGCCTATTTCTTCTTTCTCAAAATCAATTGAGACAAACTTCAATGAAGCTCAAGAGTTTAACCCTTCTGATATTGAGCCCTTATTTCTTTTAACCAATGGAAGCCCAAAGCCTCTCCAATGTAAAACCCCATCTCATGGGGTGGTAATGGATATCCTTGTTGGCATTTCAATACAAGAAGATTGTTGATATTCATTAAGGATATTGAAGGTTGTTGAAGATTATTTGATATAACTGAAAAGGGATGATAACTATCTTTATAACATTATTTTGTCATTGATGTCAAGAAAATGATTTTCTGATTCAATATGATGTTGCCATATCTTGAGAAGATTGATTTGAAGAGAATTAAGTGGTCGGTAAAAGACACAGAAAGAATGTGATAAGAAAGGGGAGAAATAAGTTATTCAATGGGAAACTATTACAGAGTTAGACAATGATGAGATCATGATGTTTAGATTATTTTGATATCCTACATATGTTGTTGATTGTAAGGTTAATACTATACTATGTCACTGAGTAAAGAACCTAGTCAGTAAACCCTAAGGAACCTATTCGGTAAACCCTAAGGTTATCGATATCGGTTAATGAAGGTGGAATGTCTACCGAGTAAAGTTTAGTATTTACTGAGTCGCAACTGAGTTATGACAGATCGCATTGGATGGATAAAAGCATTATTTAATGAAAGACAATGATGAGCTGGAGATATATAATTGATTGGTATGTCGTGCACGATGTTTGTTAAGGATCTATGGTAATGTAAGATCAGTAGGAAGATCTACAACGTAGATTGAACCGCAATAACCTTGTGCAAGTTCCAAGAAAGGAATGCAAGTCCCAAGGCAAGGTAAAATGTTTTCAGATCGAAGGATACATTTGAACCTAGTCAATATTGAAGATCTGATGGCTAAGATTGATCATGGGAAATGTGATCAAGGAGATTAAGCGGTTAGCAAATTGTTTATAAATAAGAAATTGTTGATGAACAATGTATGTGGGCAAGTGTAAGCACAGGGATGCTACATAGTGATTACTGAGCACAGAAGCTTGAAGACCTGTTTGAATAATAGAGTAGGGAGCCCAGCAGAGGGACAAGATAAGTCCTATGATAAGATTGTTTTGAGCAAATAAGAATCTGCTTTAGCATTTTAGATGTGAAGTTGCAGATATATTTTTATTACTATTATTTTGTGAGTGACAGAAAATCTCTTAACCGAGTGGACTTAACAGTCTTATTTGTAAACCCTCTAGCAAGGTGACATTATAAATGAGTGTTTTAAATCCTTTTACAAGGTCACTTCTAACATAGTGAAGATCCTAACAGATCTGAGGGAAATCCCTTAACCAGGTCACATCTAGCAATGTGTTTGTAATCTTTAACGGGATTTGATTTTAACCAAGCATACTCTAGAAGAGTATATTTCTTAGTGGGTCTGAAATCCCATAATGGTTTTTCCCTATTTGGGTTTCTATGTTAAATCTAGTGTTATATGATTTATGATGATTATGTGTTTATGAGTTTGCATGTTTAGCAGTTTTTGGTTATATTGCTGAAGTATAAGTTACCGAGGTTGAATCAGTTGATTTTATGCAAGATTAAGTTTGTATGATTCACCCCCCCCCCCTCTCATCTTGTTAGCTATTGGCATCAGAACTTTACAATTGGTATCAGATCTTTAGACTCCGGAAGAAAAATTTTAAAGGTACTTGAGGCAAAGATCTAAAGATGTATAAAACAGATGCACCAAAGCTGAACAAGTCAAGTTTCTCTACATCGCAGAAAAGGATGAAGCTACATTTATCAGGAATTGGAGAATATACATCATATTATTCAGAGAATGATTACATACCACCATGCACCAACCCGATGACCTTGGAAGAGATAAAGGCAAAGCAAGAACATATTCAAGCTATGATTGAAATAACATCAGCATTGACCGACTCAGAGTTTAATGATCTAGAAGGCTGTAATGATGCAAAAGCAATGTGGACCAAGCTCATATCTATATATGGTGGTGATGAACATGTTCAAAGAGAAAAAGTAGATAGTCTAAGAGGACAACTTTAATCCATGAGAATGAATGAAGGTGAGAACATAACCCAATACAGTACAAGGTTAAAGGAGATTGTCAATCAAATTAAAGGAGCAGGAGGAACTATTGAAGAAAAGGATGTAACAAGTAAGTTGTTGAGAACCCTTCTACTTTCTTATGTCATTCAAGTCTCTACAATCAATGAATTGAGGTATGTACCTAACATGCCAGTTTCTTTGGATGCTACTATTAGTAAGCTACATGCATTTGAGTTAAGTAATTTTGATAACAGTGGGTCTTCGGTAAATAAAGTAGAATTTGCATTCAGTTCTTTTCATATTGGTGAATCTGATGATTACAATGATAGAATGAGTAAGTACTCTGAAGGGAATCACAGTGGAGAAAGTGAAAGATTTTGCAAGAACATGGAAGAAGTGCACAAACTGTATGAAGAAATCAAGAAGCAAGAAGAGTTTGAAGCATTATTAGCCAGAAGGTTACGGAGAGGAAAAGGTAAGTATAAACGAAAGCTACCTTTAAAATGTTTCAATTGTGATAAAATAGGACATATGGCTTCTAACTATCCTAAAAAAGAATCTAGTGAAAACAGAGAATACCGAAATAATAGGCAGAAAGACAACCAATACAAAGGACACCGAGACTTTAGAAGGAGAGACAGAAAGACATGCCTAGTAGCTGATGAGGAATCCAACGATGATAAATCTGATGAAACTGATACAGAGGAAGTTGTTTATGTGGCTATTAAAGATGGATCAGATGAAGAAAGGTATGAAGAAAAAGCCCTAATATCTCACATAAATAATAATGATTCTTGGATCATAGACAGTGGATGCTCACATCACATGACAAGTGATAAACACAAGTTTGTTAAATTAGAAGACTATGATGGAGGCTATGTAAGATTTGGTAATGATGCACCATGTCCGGTGAAAGGTAGAGGATCTATAACACTTCTTGACAATGCTAAATCTGATGATGTATAATGGGTTGAAGGTTTGAAATACAATTTGTTGAGTGTAGCATAGCTAAACAATACAGGATACCGAATAGAATTTCATAAAGGAATTGTCAAAGTTCATGATAAGCATGGAAAGTTAGTTGCTATTGGGACACAAACAAAAGGTAATACATTTCATCTTGACTCAACTCGGAACAAGTGTCTTTATGCAAAGATAGATGATACCTGGTTATGGCATAAAAGGTTTTGTCATGTAAATTTTGATAATCTGATCAAAATAAGTAAGAAGCACCAAGTAAGAGGTCTACTGAGTCTTGAAAAACCTGAGAATGCTATGTGCCAAGGATGCCAGATGGGTAAGATGACAAGATCAAGCTTTACAAGTAAGTCCTACACTTCTAAAGGAATTTTAAATCTAGTACACACTAATCTTTGTGGTCCCATGAAAGTTCAAAGTTATTATGGTGATAAGTATTTCATATTATTTGTGGATGATTACTCAAGGATGATGTCAGTTATGTTTTTAAAAGAAAAATCAGAAGCTTTTCAAATGTTTAAATGGTACAAGGCAAGAGTTAAAAATGAAACAGGAAGACAGTTGAAATGTCTCAAATCTGATAGAGGAGGGTTCACTTCTGATGAATTTAACTTATTCTGCAATGACCATGGTATAAAAAGGCAAGTATCTGCACCGAGAACACCTTAGCAAAATGGGATAGCCGAGAGAAGAAACAGATCAATTGTGGATTGTGCCAGAACCCTGATGATAGAAAAAAGGGTACCTCAAACATTTTGGAGAGAAGCAATCAGCAATGTAGTTTACACCCTGAATCGAGTTCAACTGAAGAAAGGAACTATGAAGATACCATATGAGATCTGGTATGACAAGAAACCTAATGTAAGTTATTTTAAAATCTTTGGAAGTAGATGCAACATTCACAAAGATGACAGAAATGGAAAGTTTGATCAGAAAAGTGAAGAAGGAACATTTCTTGGTTATTCTTCTAGAAGTAAAGAATTTAAATGTCTGATCAAATCATCTAACAAAATAGTAGAAAGTGCAAATGTGAAAATTGATGAATTTGCAGAAAGAAATGATGAAGGAAATTCCAAAGAACCAGAAGATTATGAAGAATTCGTTTATGTTCAACCGAGAAGTCCTACCGAGAAAGTTGTTGAAGAAAATGAAGATAGTGTCCAGTTACCGAGTGGTGAAGAAGATCATACAGAACCTACTGAGCCTATATTAGCCAAATATGTCAGAAGACATCATGCATCAAGTCAGATTATAGGAGATAAGGATGATCCAGTGATGACAAGGAACAAACTGAGACAGAACACATGTCTGATATCTGAATTTGAACCGAGAATAGTAAAAGAGGTATTTAACAGTGAAGATTGGGTAAATGCTATGACAGAAGAGATTGATCAAATCAAGAAGAATGACACATGGACACTGATCCCAAGACCGAAGGACAAAAATGTAATCGGTACAAAGTGGATTTTCAGAAACAAGCTAAATGAAAAAGGTGAGGTCATTCGCAACAAAGCAAGACTAGTTTGCAAAGGTTATGCTCAAGAAGAAGGAATAGATTATGGTGAGACTTTTGCACCTGTGGCTAGACTTTAGGGAGTAAGAACATTGTTGGCATATGTTGCTTTCAAAAATTTCAAGGTATATCAAATGGATGTTAAATCTGCATTTTTGAATGGTATACTAGAAGAAGAAGTTTATATAGAACAACCTGAAGGATTAGTTGAAGACAAAAGTAAAGATCAGGTATGCAAATTGAACAAAGCTTTATATGGTCTGAAACAAGCACCTAGAGCATGGTATGAAAGACTGCACTCTTATTTAATCAAGATTGGTTTTATAAGGACAAGTGAAAATAGCAACATGTACATGAAGAGTGATGAGGACAATGGAATACTGATCTCAGCCATTTTTGTTGATGACATTATTTTTTGTGGTAATGACTCCTTATGCAAGAACTTTGGAAATAAACTAAGCAAAGAATTTGAGATGTCATTAATCGATGAGATAAAATATTTTATAGGTTTATAGATACAACAAATGAAATATGAGATTTTCATTACTCAATCCAAGTACATAAAGGAAATCTTGAAGAAATTTGGATTGGAGGATTCTAAACCAGTAAGTACTCCTATGACTACTAACTGTAAACTATCAAAGAATGATGAATCTGCATCTGTTGATGAGACATTTTACCGATCTATGATTGGGAAGTTGCAATATGTTGTGCATAGTAGATTGGATATAGCACATGCAGTAGGTATTGTTGCAAGATTCTCCGCAGATCCCAAGGAAACCCATATGATAGCAATCAAGAGAATTTTCAGATTTCTGAGAGGCACTGAAGATTATGGCTTAGTATATGAAAAGAGGAATGATTTTGATTTAAAAGTTTATACTGATGCTGATTCGGAAGGCAACATAGATGACAGGAAAAGCACAAGTGGTGGAGCTTTCTTTTTAGGAGAAAAACTAGTAAGTTGGCTTAGCAAGAAACAAGGATGTATTTCACAGTCAACAGTAGAAGTTGAATATGTTGTTATAGCATTGAATTGTACCAATATAGCATGGATCAAACAAATGTTGGAAGGCATAAATGAGAAAGTTACCGAGCCAGTAACTATATTCTGTGATAATACTAGTGCCATTAACATTTCAAAGAATTTGGTAATGCACTCTAAGACAAAGCATATATCTATAAAGTATCATTATCTCAGAGAAGAAGTTCAAGAGAAGAAAGTTGTGCTGGAATATATCAGTTCAAAGGAGCAATTAGCAGACATCTTCACAAAGCCATTGCCAAGGGACACTTTTGAGTATCTCAAAAGCAAGTTAGGGGTCTTACCCCTATCTTCTACTCACTGATAGAGTTCAATGAAAGCATCAATTCGATGAATCTATAGAATATTATGTGTGGATTGATGCTGATTTACGCACTTTAGAAGGTTTTCTAAAGGTGTGCAGGAAATAGTGAAAGAGACAAGTTGCTCTGACCGAGACTGAAATGATACACAGGAAGGCAAATCACTTCACAGAGGTAGAAATCATGATTTAGTTCTTTTACTTTTTGGCATTGTTGTCAAAGGGGGAGAAGACAATGGTAAAATCCTAAATGAAGAAGATAACTAAAGACTAATGACAGGGGGAGAAGACTTAATACAAGTCAACAACTGAGAAGCCTAATGAAAAAGGGAGAAGACTTCAGAAGATTTTTAACAGCTCAAGGATAACAGGAGAAGTCTAACAACAATCTGAATCCGAATCAATTTGAATATCTTGTTGGTATTACCATTTAAAAATTGGTTTTGCCATCAATGCCAAAGGGAGAGATTGTTGGCATTTAAATAGAAGAAGATTGTTGATATTCATTAAGGATATTAAAGGTTGTTGAAGATTATTTGATATAACTAAAAAGGGATGATAACTATCTTTATAACATTATTTTGTCATTGATGTCAAGAAATTGATTTTCTGATTTAGTATGATGTTGCCATATCTTGAAAATATTGATTGGAAGAGAATTAAGTGGTCGGTAAAAGACACAGAACGAATGTGATAAGAAAGGGGAGAAATAAGTTATTCAATGGGCAACTATTATCGAGTTAGACAATGATGAGATCATGATGTTTAGATTGTTTTTATATCCTACATATGTTGTTGATTGTAAGGTTAATACTATACTATGTCACCGAGTAAAGAACCTAGTGGCTAAACCCTAAGGAACCTAGTCGGTAAACCCTAAGGTTATCGATATCGGTTAATGAAGGCGGAATGTCTACCGAGTAAAGTTTAGTATTTACCGAGTCCCAATCGCGTTATGACAGATCGCATTGGATGGATAAAAGCATTATTTAATGAAAGACAATGATGAGCTGGAGATATATAATTGATTGGTATGTTGTGCATGAAGTTTGTTAAGGATCTATGGCAATGGAAGATCAGCAGGAAGATCTACAACGTAGATTGAACCACAATAACCTTTGGCAAGTTCCAAGAAAGAAATGCAAGTCCCAAGGTGAGGTAAAATGTTTTCAGATCGAAGGATACATTTGAACCTAGTCAATATTGAAGATCTGATGGCTAAGATTGATCATGGGAAATGTGATCAAGGAGATTAAGCGGTTAGCAAATTGTTTATAAATAAGAAATTGTTGATGAACAATGTATGCGGGCAACTGTAAGCACAGGGATGCTACATAGTGATTACCGAGCACAGAAGCTTGAAGACCTGTTTGAATAACAAAGTAGGGAGCCTAGTAGAGGGAAAAGATAAGTCCTATGACAAGATTGTTTTGAGCAAATAAGAATCTGCTTGAGCATTTAGATGTGAAGTCGCAGATATATTTTTATTACTGTTATTTTGTAAGTGACAGAAAATCTCTTAACCGAGTGGACTTAACAGTCTTATTTGTAAACCCTCTAGCAAGGTGACATTCTAAATGAGTGTTTGAAATCCTTTGACAAGGTCACTTCTAACAAAGTGAAGATCCTAACAAATCTGAGGGAAATCCCTTAACCGGGTCACATCTAGCAATGTGTTTGTAATCTTTAACAAGATTTGCTTTTAACCAAGCATACTCTAGAAGAGTATATTTTTTAGTGGGTCTGAAATCCCACAATGGTTTTTCCCTATTTGGGTTTCCATGTTAAATCTGGTGTTATATGTGTTATGATGATTATTTGTTTATGATTTTGTATGTTTAGGAGTTTTTGGTTATATTGCTGAAGTATAAGTTACCGAGGTTGAATCTGTTGATTTTATGCAAGATTAAGTTTGTATGATTAACCCCCCCCCTCTCATCTTGTTAGCTATTGGCATCATAACTTTACAATCCTGGAAGGAAATCTTAGGATTCTTTGTACACAAGAGGGTAAATCGAATAAGGAGGAACCCAATGGAGGTATCTCAACTAGAAGCAAGAACAAGAAAAAGGCAAATGTTGGAAGTCAAAACAAAAAGCAGCGGAGACCATCTCTAAAACATCAAAGGGAACAAGAAAGTTGGAAGAACCGTGCTGATGGAACACAGTGTTCCATCGAGTCAGCCCTATCTCCAGTTAAAATATGAAGATAATCTCCTAGAATATCAGAAGGCTGAATGCCTCTCATAAGCAAGATGTGTTATGAAACATCATAAGAGATCATAAACTGGATGTGGTCCTTGTTCAGGAAACCAAGATGTGTAAGGATAAAGTGGAAAAGATTAGAATTTTTAAAAATAATGGAGTTATAGGATCTAGCTCGAAGGGAGCTTCTGGAGGAACTGCAATTTTTTGGAACCAAAAAACCATTAAAGGTAAGGAAATCATCTCTGCTTTTAATAGGAACTTTGTGCAGCTTGAGCATATCAAGGATAACTTTGTTTGGGTGTTAACTAATGTCTATGCGCCTAATACCACAACTGGGAGAGCTAAATATTGGAGAAGCCTTGCTGAAGATAGACTTAAGTTTTCTGATCAAAGTTGGATAATAATGGGAGATTTCAATACTTCGCTAAAAGAGGAAGAGAATATGGGAGGTCTCCCTTTGTAGCTGGATGGAAAACAAGACCTTATGGAGCTCATTAATGATCAAGCTCTTATGGATGTGGATCTTCAAGGGATTAACTATACCTGGACTAATAGAAGAATCGGAGCTGACCTGATTCAAGTAAAGTTAGATAGAACCTCAATTTCTCCTGATTGGTTAGCCAAGTATAGTTATTCTCTTGCATCTCTTATCAAAATTGGTTCAGATCATTATCCAATCTCTTTTACTGCCAATTCTTTTTCGGCTAAGAGAAACTTCCCTTTTAGATTTTAAAAAGTGTGGTTATCTCATCCTTCCTTGGAAGCGTGTGTTGTTGATTGGTGGAATTCTAAGGTTGAGAGTACAGCTCTCTTTAGAATAGCTAAAAAGCTCAATATTATAAAGGCTAAAAGAAAAATCTAGAACAAAGAGATTTTTGAGGATATCTTCAAGAGTAAAAGTCAAATAAAAACTGAAATAAAAGATGTTCAGGATAGAATCCAAGAGAATGGGTTGTCTGATGAACTAAGGGCTGTGGAAAATGGTTTGTTGTCTAAATACCACACCAAATTCTAATGAAGAGACAATCTAGAGATAAAGATCTAGAGCCTTGTACTTGAAGGAAGGTGATAAAAATACTCAGTTTTCACTTAACTTCTCTTAAGCATAGGGCGGCTAACAGGATTTCCAAATTATCCTGTAATAAAAAGATTTTAATGGAGGACAATGATATTAGAAAGGAAGCTCTGGAGCATTTTGGCACCCTTTTGGGAGAAGTGGATAACCTGGATACCAGTAATCAAAACATCTTGTTGCAAGTTGTTCCTTCTACCCTGACTGTGGAAGAAAATTACTATTTATCCCAAATTCCCTCTAATCAGGAAATCAAAAAGGCGGTTTTTTCCTTTCAGGGAGATAAGTCTCTTGGTCCTGATGGCTTTCCAATGTTCTTCTTCCAATTTTTCTGGCATATTGTGGAGACTAACATTTGTAAAGGTGTTAAAGAATTCTTTGGCTCTAGAAGGCTTTTAAAAGAATTGAATGCTACCTTCATTTTCCTAATTCCAAAGATCCCAAGAGTGGACTCTCTCAATAAGTTTAGACCTATTAGTCTTTGTAACTCTGTTTACAAGATCTTATCCAAGGTTCTTACTTCCAAACTTTTGGAAATTCTTCCAAGAATAATCTCTGTCCAGCAGAATGGTTTTGTCCAAGGTAGACAGATTCTGGACTCCATTATATCTGTTCATGAAAATATCCATTCTCTGAAAGCGGCCAATAATCAGGGTTTTTTTCTAAAGTTAGATATGGCTAAAGCTTATGATAGAGTGAATTGGCAGTTTCTCTTAAGGATTATGAAAGCGTTTGGTTTTGGTGAAAAAGTTATTCAGCTTTTCTCTCAACTTATTGAAACTTCCTCTTCTGTTGTTATTGTAGATGGATCCCCTTCAAGTTTCTTCAAAAGTTCTAGAGGTCTTAGACAAGGGGACCCCATTTCCCCAATCTTGTTTACTATTTTAGCTGAAAGTCTGGGTAGTTTTATTTTTAAAAATGTGGAAGAAGGCAATCTTAGAGGACTGAAACCATCTTCATCCAGTTTCACTTGTACTCATGAATAGTTTGTTGATGATTCTATCACTATGGGGGAAGCTACCATTAGGGAAGCTAAAAATATGAAGAATGTGTTGAATATTTATGAATCTGCCTCTGGTCAAAAAATTAATTGGGATAAGAGCTCTTTGTTCTTTATCAATACCCATGTTCAAAGACAATTAAGGATTAAAAGAATTCTCGGCTGTAAAATAGCTGAGCTTCCCTCTTCTTATCTGGGGCTTCCTCTGTGTATTAAGCCTACGGATAATTTCTAGAATAAGTTAGTGGATAGATTTAACTCTAAATTGGTTGGTTGGAAAGGGGCAGTTCTAAGTCAAGCGGGAAAAGTAACTCTGCTCAAAGCCACTCTCCAAAACTTGCATGTTTATGCTCTCAGTTTGTTCAAAATCCCCAGAAAGTTTGCGGAAGTAATTGAAAGAATCCAAAAAAAGTTTCTTTGGTCGGGGGTGGAATGGAAAAACAAAATTCCCCTTATTGCCTGTAATAAAATCTGTTCTCCTAAGGCATCAGGGGGGCTGGGCTTAAGGAATATAAGTTTTATGAATAATGCTTTACTTGCTAAACAAATTTGGAGAATGAAAGGGGAGGAAAGAGAATGGAATTTAATCTAGAAAAATAAATATCTTCATATGCAACCTTCTGAGGAAGAATTTTTAAATGAATCTTTTATTGTTGAAGGTTCTGCTATATGGAATGCAGTCCAATTGGCTAAAAGTTGGGCCACTACTGGTCGAATGTGGAATCTAGGGGATGGGAGGAGTATAAGATTTTGGGAAGATAGGTGGATAATGGATAAACCTCTCAAGGAACTTCCAATCCTTAATGATTGGAAAGATTGGTTCAAAAGCAGGTTTGGGGAGTTGGTCAGAGACTACTGGAGAAATAGGAAATGGATTGATTTTAGCCAGCAGTGTCTGGAGCTAAAATTCCTTCAGATTGCTTTCTGCTAAAGTTCCTAGAGACAACAAAGAAGACAGATTGATATGGAGGGAAACCCAGAATGGGAAATATTGTGTGTCCTCAGTTGTGGCTATCCAAAATGAAGTTGTGGAAGAAATTCCTATTTGGGCTAAAGTCTGGAACAAGAAGTTAGTTCCTAAGGTTAATATCTTTTTTTGGATTTTCATCCAAAACAAGGTATTAACTCTAGACAACCTTCAAAAGAGAGGTTTTGTTTTTCCTAATAGATGTTTTCTTTGTTGCAGGGAAGAAGAGACTGCTTGCCATATTCTTAATCAGTGTACATTTAGTCAGGAAATCTGGAAAATCATCTTAAGCAGGTGGAATTTGAGCTAGGTTTTTCCGAATTTCCTACGGGAATCTTGGCAACAATGGCATTGCCCTAATTCCAATCTAAAGATTGTGGAGACTTGGAAACTTACTCTCCCAAATGTTATATGGAATATATGGAAAGAGCACAACAATAGGATTTTTAGGGATAAAAGTGTCATTCCTGAAGTGGTGGTGGATACAATTTACAGGAGTATATTTGAATGTATCTATGGTACTGATAATGGACCCGTTGCTAAAGATGACTTCAATGACAGGCGGAACCTCTCTACTACTATACCTAGTAAGGAGAAGGGAAGAGAAGGTCTAGTTTGGTGCTTTCCTCCTTAGGGATGGGTTAAGGCTAACTTTGATGGGGCATGTAAGGGGAACCCAAGTAAAGCTGGATATGGGGGCATTGTCAGGAATTTTGTTGGAAGTTGCATTGTGGCGGTGGCTGATCTCTTGGGGAGTCAAACTAGTCATTTTCTCGAAGCCTCAGCTGCTCTGAATACCTTAATTATAGCTAAGAACCTTAATCATGATAAAGTATGGCTTGAGGGAGACTCACTTAATATTATCAAGTGTTTGAAGGGGGAGTCTGAGCCATCATGGTCAATTGAAAACATTATTTTGAAAGCTAGGGAAATCATCGCCAGTTTTAAAGAAATAATTATTCAACATGCCTTTAGAGAGAAAAATATGGTGGCGGACTGTCTGGTGAACCTAGGAGTTAATTTCAATTCTCAAATGATGTGGCATGGGGAAGATATTAATATGAATATTAAAGAGCTCCTTAGAAAGGACATATTTACGAGGAGAGAAGTGTTGGCATTTTTTATGTTTATGTTGTGATTGTCATTGATGGACACACACTTGTATTGAGATCCCCTTTATATGTATGAGCTTGTGCTCAACCGGTATTTGTTCCAACTGGTATGTTGTATACTAGTCTTTAGACTAGTGGTGATTTTGTAGAATGTGTTTCCCGATCTAAAGCGGCATGTCGACCCCAAGCGGTTCGTAGATCACAAGTGGTACGAGGGAGAAAAGCAGCACAACACATTCTTACCAATCTTCATTTTTGTCAAACCAGCAACCGGTATTTTGTATGAACCGGTAATACTCTGTGATGAGTTACCAACTGGCATTTTGTGATGAGTTACCAATCCACCGATTGTTTGACGGTGCTGACACATTGACGGTGCTTTTTGTGTCGTGTTATTGAGTATGTCTAGATTCATTGAACCTAGGAAATTGTAATGTAATCCTATTGGACCGACATGAAATCAGATTCCTTTTAAAATGACATCATATCTAGGGTTTTAAGTTGTTGCTGAAAGGGTTAATGTTGAGCTAGGGTTTGAGGTGGAAGTTGAGTTGTTGTGAGAACAATATTATCTGAGAAGATCAAGTTGTAACTGTGTGAGAGAGAGAGAGAGAGAGAAGACTGAAGTAATGCTGGAATGCATTAGCTATGAGCAATACTAGATCTAACCAAGCAGTTTGTGCTATTAGATAGATCAAACACTTGTTGATTACTCACATCTTTGACAAGTTTGTAGCCCTTAACCGGGTAGGCCTCAAAGCCTTTGTAAAATCCTCTAACAAGGTGGTTCACACATGTGAATCTAAAATCATCTAACAAGGTAGTCTTTAATCGGACTTATCTCCTAACAAAGATTGAGATTCCTAACAGGATCTGTTCTGGTGAAGAACATTGTAAGACCTTAATCGGTCTGACCTTAACTGGTCTGGTTTCTATTCTACAAATAGTGACTTGTGAGTTCCATCTCACCGTGGTTTTTTCCCAGTTGGGTTTCCACGTCAAATATCTTGTGTTATGGTTGTATTTCTTTTCTGGGTGAATGCTTTATTCGCATTTTGGTTTGCATGTGTGGTAACCAATTTGACTGTCAGACTGCTTTACCTGTTTATCTTTAGACTGTGTAAGTGTTTTAGTGCAGTATTTTTTGGCATACTAATTCACCCCCCCTTCTTGGTATTCATCAATTGGTATCAGAGCCTACCTTTCTATAAGTTTAACCACTTGGAAAGAGATATGGGGGAATACACCTTGAGGGAACTTACTCAACGGCTCACTAAGTCTAAGCAAGCCTATGATAATCTTATGGTCAAATACAAGGCATCTCAAGCAAAAAGGAGAGAACATGCAGAGAGACTGATGGAACTATCTGAAAGTAGTTCTGAAGATGAAGCTAACATGGAAGCCATGATTGCTGAAGTGAATAAGCTGAATGATTCAAACTCCAATCTGAGAAAGGAGTTGGAAGGACTGACTATTCGATTTAGTCAAGAGCTTGAGAACCGGAGAAAAGATGAAGATATGGTAAAGGACAGAGATCATGAAATCTCCAAGTTGAAACATGAGATTAGTGCACTAATTGCTCGCCTTCATGAGAGCAGAATGGAAAAAGAAGACATGCAAGGAGAACTGAACATTGCCATCTCTGAAAATGCAAGTCTAATGGAGACAAATACTGCTATTTCCAAAGAACTCTTTGAGTCAAAGGAAATACTTGCTAAGTTTGGCAAAAGTACTGTCAAGCTAGAGCAAAAGCTTGAGTCATCTAGACCGGCAAATAATACCAATGCTCTTGGTTTTTTTGGACATGAGGAAGGAGAATCCTTAGGAACAAATGCTGAAGCATCAAAGAAGCAACCGGCACTCAAAGGAAAAGGTAAGCAAAAACTCAAACCCGTTTGCTTTAACTGTCTTAAAGAAGGACACACTGCCAATGTATGTAGGAGCAAGGCCTACAATAATTTTCCTTATTTTATTAACAATGTACCTAGATCAAATAAGTTCATTGGTCATTGTTATGCATGCAACAAGTTTGGGCATAGAGCATTTGAATCCAAGTCTGTAATGAATAACACTGGAAGATATCCTCAGAGGACCCAAGGAACTAGTCTTGAACCTTTTATGAACCGGAACCACAACCGGTTTAATGTCTTCAATCATCAGTCAAGAAGCGGTGGCCATCAAGTGGCAACCGAATGGAGAGAAAGTTTTATGATCTATCATGGTCATGGTCACACTACTGCAACATGCAGAAGGAAGAATGGAAACATGTACAATGGACCTTGGAGAGCACCTAGACTTGTTTGCTATCACTACAACAAATCGGGTCACATTGCAAGATTCTGCAGAAGCAGAAAAAGTATATCTGATGATATACCAGTCACTCAGGAAGGAGAAATAGATGTTGAAAAAGTTCAAGGAGACATGAATAAAATATGGAAGAAGAAACCAATATTGTCGGAAGAGGAACCGGTTTCTGCACCTAGTGTAGAAATATCGGAACCGGCAAACTAAGCCTCAAAGGCTTAGGGGGAGCAAACGGAAAAATCCTTTCAAACCCCCGGTTGACACTAGTAAAAGACCTTAACTGGTATGCAATACCTGTTGCTTGGCAGAAGACCAAAAATGGTAAAAAGGCAAATTAGGGTTTACGCCCTAATAGAGGAGCATTAATGATGGTAGGTGAGAGACATGTATAAATGCATTTTTCAAATCATTTCTCACTATCTATTTTCGAGCGAAGAAAAGTTTTCTAGTGCAGAGTGAAGAAAAGGAGATTTGAGCTTAGATTTCAAGAAATTGGATAGCCTTGAAAGAGATTCAAATCTAGTTTGCAAGCGGTAGTGGAGAACTCAAAGCGGTGATTTGGCATCCGACAGAGAGTGAAGTGCAGCAGAATCAGGAAGCCCTAATTCGCGTTTGAAAGGTATTTTTCATGTTCTTGAAATACTCTTCAATGGCTTCTGCATCTCATACCAGTTCAAGTACATCCATTGAGTCAAAAAGTTTCATTCAGAGGAAGTCCAAGTATAATGTTTTATCATAAGTTCCAACTGGAGTCATAGTCGAAGAAGGAATTTCCGATTATATTGATTGCAAAATAGAAGACCTAGGGTCTTTAGCCATTCATACTCAGTTAGGTCTATTTTGTGAAAAGGACAAAAGGATCAAACTGGAATTTTGTGTCATAGAGAAGAAGAAATTCCACAATGCAGTATATTTCCTAGAAAACTTCACAGAGGATCACATCAGGATCATCTTGAGCAGAGTCCATAGTGACAAGATGTACCTAGAGAGGACGCATGGTATCACACCTCAAGCAATTCATGTAGTCACTGGTTTCTGCAACACAGGGGAAGTGCCAGCCCTAAGAAAAGTGAGCAAAATGGAAGTGACCAAGCGGTCACTGGCAAAGAAGAAACCAGAGGTAACACCGGCAAAACTCTTCGAAAGAAAGAGGAAGACTAAGGCAAATGAACTGGACTTCGAAGAAACCGAGTCTGATGAATAGCCAAAGAAGGCTAGATAGACAAAGAAGATGAAGAAGAATGAACCGGCAGCATCCGCACCGGTAAATATAGATATCTCCTCTTACAAACCTTTGACACATTGTCAAAGAATAGTAAAAAATATTAGGAGAAAGTTACTTCATGATTTAATAGATTATTATGATGAATTCAATAGTGAGGAAAAAGATGAAGTACTATAGGAAATCATTCTTTATTTCTGTAAAAATGACTAGTCACCATCAGAGATTAAATCTCAGACATCGGATTCATTATTTAAAGCATTGGATAATAAATGGCACATTGCCATTGAAAAGGAACTGGAGATTAGGGAAAAAGTTTTTGCACAGTACTTCCCCGAACTCTCAAATTCAGAATTGTTTGATGCCCTGGATCAAAATAAAGGTCTCTTCTTCACAAGGAGAAGAAGACTCTGGTTGTTGGAGGGGAGAGTTGATGATGTTGAAAAGGAGACACATCAGCATATGGCTCATGCTATTAGCTCTCACAAAGCACAAATGGCCAACCTCCAAGCGGAAAAGGAACCGGTTATTTCCAAACCAGATGAGGTCTTTGATGAGGAAGGAAACCTGGTGGAAGAACCAATCGACACCATTGATGTCTATGCCCTGGATGTAGAAGATGTCACTCAAGACATACCTTCTGAGGGAACAGAATAGGGGCAACAGGCCGATCAAGGTGGTGAACAAGCTGAGGACACACAGCAAGCGGCAAAGGAACAGGAAGAGAGAAAGAAGAAGGAAGAAGATGAGAAGAAAAAGAAGGAAGAGGAAGAGAAGAAGAAGAAGGAAGTGGAAGAGAAGAAGAAGAAGGAAGAGATAGAACAGAAGAAGAAGGAAGCAGAAGAGAAGAAGAAAAAGGAAGAAGAAGAACAAAAGAAGAAGGTAGAAGCAGAGTAGAAGCAAAAAGAAGAAGAAGACAAGAAAAAGATGGAAGAGGAAGAGAAGAAAAAGAAAGAAGAGAAAGAGAAGGAAGAGAAGGAGAAGAAAAAGAAGGAAGAAGCAGACAAGATAATTGAAGCAATGAAGACCACACAGATGGAAACTCCTAAGGCAACCGGTAGCCAAGCCAAACTGGCTGCTATCTCGAGCCCCATTGATCTCCAATCTGCAAGTGAGTCTAAGCTTATGCAGAACATCAAGGTTGCCCAAGAGCACCTTGAAGGAATTCACAGGAAAAGAGAACAAGATATTTATAGGCGGCTATAGACACGCTTACTAGTTTAATCCTCGGTACTAATCTTCCTGACACTGAATCATCACTAGCACAACTCAAACTTCTGTGTACTATAGTGGATGATCAGGTGCAGAGTCTAGAAGAAGCAGCAGAGGCCAATGTAAAGAAAGAGCACCAAAAGGCTCTTAATGTTGCTCTAGTGAAGAAGTTGAATGAGCTTAGGACTGAACTAGTAAAGGATCAAAAGGACATAAGGAATGCCTCGGATGAGGGAAACTTGCTACTTAGCAAAATCTGTCAACCTCATCTATTCTTTGATGATGTGCTAGCCAACAAGCAATAGCTTCAAATGGACTTACAATCCTACTTGGGCACATTCAAGACTCCTTATGACTCCTTTGCAGCATATGGGCAAACCGTTCATCAGTTCCAGATCTAGTCAACCAAGATGGAGCAAGAGATCAGCACACAGTCTATGGATTTGTAGGAGCTTCAACTAGTATTACTCCCATGACTGCAAATTCTTCAGAAGTGTTATCTGAACCTGGATGCCCTGACAGTCACACAAGAACTGAGCACAATAGATGCCATGGAGGAATAGGTATCCCAAATGCAGACAGAGAAGGAAGTGGCAACCTCCCTACTTGAGTCCTGGTCCCTATCCATGAAACAATTTTTGCAGGACTATAAAGCAGTTTTTGACAAGTATTATTCATTATTGTCATAAACTCTTTTATATATATATGGAAATAGGTTTTTCAGTGGTACTTTGTCATTGTTGGCAAAGGGGGAGAAGTATATCTGGTTTTTGTTTTTAAAATTTTGAAATGTTGATATATCAGGGGAGAAGTATATCAGGGGGAGAAGTATCTATTTTGAAATTTTGATATATGTTGTGATATATGTTATATGCTCTAATGATTATGCTTTGAATGCAAAATTGCTATACACTCTGTTGATTAAGGGATAGTGTATATGCTTAGGGGGATCAATTTTGTTAATGGCAAGTTTTTGTTGTAAAACACTTAGATGTCAAAATTTTATTTTCCTAAGTGTTGCCATCAATGCCAAAGGGGGAGATTGTTGGCATTTTTGATGTTTATGTTGTGATTGTCATTGATGGACACACACTTGTATTGAGATCCCCTTTATATGTATGAGCTTGTGCTCAACCAGTATTTGTTCCAACCGATATGTTGTATACTAGTCTTTAGACTAGTGGTGATTTTGCAGAATGTGTTTCCCAGTCTGAAGCGGCATGTCGACCCCAAGCGGTTCGTAGATCACAAGTGGTATGAGGGAGCAAAGTGGCACAACACATTCTTACCAATATTCAATTTTTTCAAACCGGCAACCGGTATTTTGTATGAACCAGTAATACTCTGTGATGAGTTACCAACTGGCATTTTGTGATGAGTTACCAATCCACCGATTGTTTGACGGTGTTGACACATTGATGGTGCTTTTTGTGTCATGTTACTGAGTATGTCTAGATTCATTGAACCTAGGAAATTGTAATGTAATCCTATTGGACCGACATGAAATTAGATTCCTTTAAAAAGGACATCATGTCTAGGGTTTTAAGTTGTTGCTAAAAGGGTTAATGTTGAGCTAGGGTTTGAGGTGGAAGTTGAGTTGTTGTGAGAATGATCTTATCTGAGAAGATCAAGTTGTAACTATGAGAGAGAGAGAGAGAGAGAATACTGAAGTAATGCTGGAATGCATTAGCTATGAGCAATACTGGATCTAACCAAGCAGTTTGTGCTATTAGATAGATCAAACACTTGTTGATTACTCACATCTTTGACAAGTCTGTAGCCCTTAACCGGGTAGGCCTCAAAGCCTTTATAAAATCCTCTAACAAGGTGGTTCACACATGTGAATCTAAAATCCTCTAACAAGGTAGTTTTTAATCAGACTTATCTCCTAACAGAAATTGAGATTCCTAATAGGATCTATTCTGGTGAAGAACATTGTAAGACCTTAACCGGTCTGACCTTAACTGGTCTGGTTTCTATTCTGCAGATAGTGACTTGTGAGTTCCATCTCACCATGGTTTTTTCCCAGTTGGGTTTCCATGTCAAATATCTTGTGTTATGGTTGTATTGCTTTTGTGGGTGAATGCTTTATTCGCATTTTGGTTTGCATGTGTGGTAACCAGTTTGATTGTCAGACTGCTTTACCTATTTATCTTTAGACTGTGTAAGTGTTTTAGTGCAGTAGTTTTTGGCATACTAATTCACCGCCCCCTCTTAGTATTCATCAAGGACCACATAATCATGATAGGGTATATGAATAATTTATGCTTTGATGGAAAGATAATGATTACCTAGCAAAGCGGCAAAACCCCAACCAATTTTAATATTACTTCGCACACTTTGTGGGTCATCCTTTTCAAAATCTTGAGTAACTACGGGAAAGAAGTGTTGAGTTTGCAAAGAAACAGAGCTGAAAGTCTGAATTCAAAAATGGGAGGATATTTAAGGAGGGAGGAACCAGACAATACGTCAACATGGAAGGCCATGCCAAAAGTGTGGGCGAAGCTGGAAAAAGGGTCCCTCACAAGATTTATGGAGAAACTGGTGGATTACAACAAACATAGGGTAAATCTCATTGTGTCCAAGATTACTGAAAATTGGTGTAATGGGTCCTTTAAAATCTATGGGGTAAAGTTCAAATTGGGCTCGGGTCTTATAGCTACTGTGACTCGTATGCCCCACTTAGGGCTCAATTTTTTTAGAGACCTCAAAGTTTCCAACAACGTGGTTAATCTTTTCCCGCGTAAGGAAAAAGAGAGGGCTAAAATTGGCAAAGCCACATGGGGTTACTATGAAGCCTCCAAAATCAAGAAAATTTGGGGCTGGGTTTTGAATGCCATAATGGAATATATTACTATTGAGGGCCACTTTCTTAGGGCCCACACATATCACTTTGTTCTTTTAAACCATTTCAAACATGACAAAAAGGTTTCCCTGCCCTACTACCTTTTTAGGTCCCTTTCAAGGTCCCTCAACAAACACAGTAAGAATCCCTCAAATCGGGTTCTCCATTCCGGGCTTTTGTTGCTCATTTATGAGCACTATAAAACCCTTGCCTTTCTGAAAAACAAGAGGTTATCCGCCTCTCCAGGGAAAGCCAAGAGAAAACTGGAAGGAGGTGAATCTAGTAAGGAGAAGGCTACCTCTAGCAAAAAAAGTAAGAGTGCCTCTGGGATGGAAACCCACGAAGAAAAGAATGATACAAAGGAAACTGGTAAAGATGGCAGTGAAATGGATACGGATGATTCTAATGGTGAAGACAGCTAGAAAGATGAGGAGGTGGGTGTAGAGGATGAAGGTGGTGAGAATGAGTCTGATAATGACAGCCCAATCCATATTTCTAGCCCTGGCAATTACAACAAGAAACCTATGGTGGATATGGAAGACAAGGATAATGAGGATAAATATGTGAATTCTGAAAGGGAGGAGAACAAGGAACCTGAGCAGGATATGACTAAGGACAGTTTAAGTGAGGATAAGGAAAGTGCTGGTAAAGGGTTATTCTTGGATAACCTTAAAAAACTCACTGAGGCTAGATTGGATTATGACAAATGGACATATGAACTTTTGAAGAACCTGGAAAAAAATGGGAAGCAGACAGAAAAGAAAAGGAATTATTATGACAGGGATCAGATAAAATGGAAGCAGGATATGGAGGAGAAGGTTAAATCGCTGGAAGAAAGGAATGCGGCGATAAAAAATTTGTTGGGCATTATCCCAAATATCCTATTAGTTGTCACTAAAAACCTTGAGAATATTGCTAAGGTCCTCAATAATTCTAGCTCTCCTAAACCGGTGGTGGACCTTGACATGGATGAAGAAACTATCGAGTTTGGCAGTGGAGAAGCTACTCCAGGTGGTGCTGCAAAGAGGACCAGGGCAAGTGTCAAGAAAGTTGTGGCTACTTCTGCTAAGGATATCCTGAATCTCAAGGAAAATATCAAAGACTTGTATGGGATTAGCAATACCCTAGCTAATGCCCTGAAAAATATCAATTAGTTTCTTCTCTCAGGTCTGGCTGGTTTTTGTTGGCTTTTTGGGGCTTTAATTAGTTAGTTTTCTATGGTTTTTTGTTGGCTTTTCGTTGGTTTGTTCCATTTGGTTTCTTAAACGCTATATCTTTTAAGTTCCTTCTGTAAGGGTTTCGGGGTCCCTTCAAAACCTATTTTTACCTTAATCAAAAACATTCATAAATATAAATAACTATTGTAGAAGAATAATCAAGCATGAAAAGATACACAATAACACACATATTTATCTCGTGGAAACCCAATAGGGAGAAAACCATGGTGTGAGTTGGAACTCACAAAATTTGTACTCTTCTGGAGTATGCCCATTGAAGAGCCATCCATGTTAGGAGATTACAAAGACACTAGTTAGGTACCACTCGGTTAAGGAATTTTGATCAAGGTCGGTTAGTGCCTTTACCCTATAAAAGGTAGCCTAGTTAAAGGACTTAGAACATCAATAAAGATGTTACCCAGTTAAGCGATTTATACAATGGGACCTGTTTAAGTCCACCCAGTTAAGGAATTTATGTTGCAGTTGTTAGAAAGAAATAGATGGATGATCAAATACAAAATGCTACTCATTAGCCTGATCAGATCACACTTAAGTATCACTCTAGGTTTGCATCGGTTGTGCTTGTTCTCCACAACTCAGCCTTCTGTTGGTTTGCTGGTACTTAGATTCTACATTTCTGGCCCTCTATCACCTATGTCACTGCTTGGTGAAACCCCCACTCTACCGGTCCTCTGTCACTTGGCTCTGCAAACTCTAAAACTCCCCGTGTGTCCACTTTCACACTGACTTAATTCACCTTGACAACAACCATCTCAAGAATGAGATATGTGTATAGACCCTTTAGTCTATCGCCATCTTTTCCCTCAAAAACATACCTTTCAAAATTTCATTGTCAGGCCTTAAATTGTGCTTCTGAAATCATGCAGGAATCTCTGTCAATAGTCGAACATGCCGATAAATTTGTTGGTTGACTGAGAGAAGACTCCCGATTTAGCTGGTTGTAACTGAACATTACTAGTCTGTCGATTACCGATTCTTCCGGTGTACCGATCAAAACCTGTCTAGTCGATTTCCTCTTGTATACCAATTTATTCTTTGCTTATTCGGTGAACCTCTTCTGTGTCGATCAACTCATCACTACCCAATCTTCTTACTTTTTGTCGTTCTACTCACTGCTTGCCAGTCTACACACTGCTTGTCGGTCTACTCACTTCTTGCCACTCTACATAGTGCTTGCCAGTTTACTCACTGTTGATGGACTGTGAAGACTAAATAGATGATATTGCCAACAATGACAACCATACCATTTACCGATCATACAAAACAGTATCAGAATGCCAAAAAATTGTGTCATGAAAGATTTTAGTCATATCCCTCTAGTAAGTAGCATTGGCATTCTTAAGACTAAAAGGCACCACGTTCCAACAGTAAGTTCCCCATGAACAAGTGAAAGTTATGTTATGTTGATCATTGGGTGCTATTCTAATTTGGTTATAACAAAAGAAGCCATCAATCAAAGACATCTCCTATCCAGTTGTCAGATCTACTATCATATCAATATCTGGCAATGGTAAATCATCTTTAGGACAATATTTGTTTAGATCTCTGAAATCAATACATACATGGATGCCATCATCAAGTTTAGTAATGGGAACTAAATTTGAAATCCACTATAAATAATCAATTGACCAGATGAATCCCACATCTAAAAGAATTTGAAGTTCTACTTTGATCAATAAAGCAATCTGAGGATGCATCTCTCTTAGTTTTTGTTTATCTAGTCTAGCTCCTAGAGAAACTGCAAGATGATGTAATACTTATTCAAGATAAAGTCCAGACATGTCAGCATATGACCATGCAAAATTAATTTGTCTTTGTATGAAGAATGCCATAAAATCCTCTCTCTTTTGGTGACAAAGCTTTTGCAAAATGTATGATCTTAGTTGTCTCTAGTGTGCTCAAATTGATCTTTTATGTCTTCTCTACAAGAAGTGGTGATCTTTTTTGGTTTATGGGGAGTGGATCAAGCCTTCCATCCTCAAGAACCTCAGAGAGGTTTTCACCTTCAGATACATCCTTTATTTTTTACTCTTTTAGAGTCTAAATGTGTCTATCAATTTTCACTAGAAGACTTATTTTTTATATTAACATTTTTGTGACTAGAATGATTGGCTATGACTCTCCATAGTATGTGGTAACATCAAGATTCATAGTGAAGCTAGTTTTATAATCTTCAAGTGGTATTCTTTATCGAAGCTCTAGAAACTCAACAATTTCCTCATCATTCTCGAACACATCTAAACTCGGAGGTCCTTGTTGGTCCCAATCAATAAGCTTGGGGTGGACTAAAGGGAATTTATCATCAGTTTCTACAAAAGATAGGGATATAGAAGTTAAGGTAAAGATATATGAATCATTATGATCCCAAAAGTGAAAGTATGGTCAATGGCATGTTTATCTTCACAAGGGGGATCAAAGTCTGGTATTGCACCCTCACTAGATGTATCGACTTTGTCAAAAGTGTGAATTTCCTTATTAGAAGATGGCATAGTATGACCGACAAACACTACCAAAGGTCCACACCTTAATCCTTTGTTTCCACATTGTGTTTTAGGCTAGAGAGGCTCTTTGATACCTTCTTTATGAGGTCCTATGCCATTATGACCATCATAACCTTTGTGTTCCATAATAGAGAATACTTCACCATACTTTTCACCAAGTAGTGTAATAGTTTCTTGATATTCCTCATCCTTATAGATCCATATAAAGATATCATCATCAATGTCCTCTTTACATATATCACCCCATTTTATTAATGTGCTAGTTTTTTATTTCATGATGACTTTGGGATCAGGTTTTACCAATTGTGGTTTCCAATAGGATTTAGGTGATAGCGGTGGTTTCCCAATGCAAAAGGAGTTACTCATATCATATTCACCATAGCCCCTCTCACTGACATGAGCCCTAATTTCATATTTGGAAGTGGAAGCAATAGAGGATGAAGCTTTAGCATTGATAGGTACTTGGTATGCAAGTGTTCCTCTTAGGTAGCTGCAATACTAAAAGGAGTCAGAATCACCAGGTATTGTAATTTTAGTTTCATTGAATGGTAATTTCAAGCATTGGTTTAAACTGGAAGGTAGAGCTTGCATACTGTGAATTCATGGGTGACCAAGGAGAATATTATAACCAAGCTCAAGGTCCAAAACTTGAAATAGGGTATCTTCGATGTTAGGACCAACTTGAATAGGTAAGGCAATCGCTCCCTTGGAAGGTCATTCAATATCATCATAATTTTTTATAGCAATTCACCTCAATACATCAATGTCATCCTCAAAGTATCCCATTATTTTGACTAATTTCAAAGTACAAATGTTCAAGCTCGCTCCACCATCTATAAAGACTTATACATCTAGAGGGGATCATAATGACATGGATTATGAGAAGGGATGTCATTTTCAATGAATGTAACATTGTGGGAGGTGGTGAGGTTTCCTACCATGGTCTAAAACTCATTGACATTTACGTCAGTAGTTATAGATGCATCTTGCAATGTTTTATCAAGGACAACTCTAAGGATAGGAGAAATACGTAGAAGCTTCGAGATAGATATTTGTGTTGGTGTCTTTCCCAAGTGGTTGAGAAGATTTTACTAACTAGAAGATTGTGATTTGGATGTGTCCTCTTGAAGGGTCACTTTGGATCTACGAGTGATAGTTGCACATTGGGGATTTTTTTTCTTGATAGTAATGGATGAAACATGGTCATCAACTAGGTTGACTCGATTGAATGTGTACTCATAACCCACACTAGCATAATTAGCACTATTATTAGTTCCTTGATTAGAGGCACCTCTCTTTCCATGATCACATAAGGGATCCTTGGAAACCACATGGTCACTATTGGATGCTCATGTTGGGGTTTCTATCACAATATCAACTTGGTCAATGAAATCATGAATGATGTTTTTTTAATATGAAGTAATTGGAAGTTTTATGCCCTTTTGTTCTATGGTAATCACATAAATAAGTATATTTCCACCATGAAATTTTAACTTGAGGTTCATATTGTCTAATTTTAGGAAGCGTGATTACATTGGATTGAATCAATTTTTCAAGAGCTAATTCAATAGACTTGCCCAATGGTGTGTATTTACATTTTATAAAATTTGGTTCAAATCCCTTTTGCAAATTGGTTTGAACAACATTTGATGATTGAAATTTATTAGATGTTTGAACATTGTTAGGCCCTTGAGAATGAGATGTAAAATCTCTTTGAAGAGTAATTGTGGGTTGAGCATAATTAATTGTTTTTGCATCGACCACACCATCATTGACTATGTTTTTTTTCTAGTTTTAAAACTTAGATTTTTCATTAGATGAATGGTCTCTATTGTATTTGAAGATTCTACTAGTTAATTTATTGATAAGGGCCCTTTCAACTCTAATGCCTTTCACAATAACTTGTTTAAAATTGTCGAGACCTTGGACATCTAATTGAAACATCATTTCAAGGGTCAAGTTTTGTATGAAGATATCAACCTTTTATTTTTCAGAAATATCAAATGGGTATTTTCTAGCAAGGTTCCTCCATCTTTGCAAGAAGGAGCAAAGAATTCCTCAAATTTTTGCTTAGTGTTATAATTCCTTTGTCAATAACTTGTTTGAAATTGTCGAGACCTTGAACATCTAATTCAAACATCATTTTGGGGGTCAAGTTTTGTATCAAGATATCCTTTTTTTTCTAGTAATGTCAAATAGGCATTTACTAGCAAGGCTCCTCCATCTTTGCAAGAAGGAGGCAAAGGATTCCCTATATTTTTGCTTAGTGTTATTAAGGTCACTTAAAGACACCTCATGGTCAATATTATAGAAGAAAAAGGGCAATGACCTATAAGTTCTCAAAACATTTTGATATCATGTGGTTGATGAGAGAACCATTCCATTGCCTAACCACCTAAACTTTGTGGGAAGAGGCACATTAGATATGTGGCATTGTAAGAAACATCTAGGAATGATATATTAAATTCTTTGACATGATCAATTGGATCACTTTTCCCCTTATATTTTTTTAATTTCGGTATGTCAAAGTTTTGGGGAAAAGGAAGCATGTGTATGTTTCTATCAAAAGGATAGGTACAAATGTCTTCAAATGAGTAATGTCATTTTGGTTTGTTCCATTTCTATATTCGTGATTTGTTGTTGAATTTTGTATAGTTGTTGAGCCAATATATCAGTTGGTTGAAGAGGAGGATTGGCATTGTGATTTTGGAATTGAGAGATGTTGTTACTTGATGTTGTCATAAGTGAATAACCAAGAGGATTGATGTCAAAATTAATGTTTCAGTGAATTGAAGATGGTAGCATCTATTATTTGTTGTAAGTCACGATAGGTCATTTTTAGGCCCCAAGTTTTGATCATGTGCTTCTGGCTATTGATTTTGATAGGTAGGATGTGTATTATGTGGGGAATTGTTGTTTCGAAGAAGATCGGCTCAAAGAATGTTCATAAGATTCTAATTGTATGCTCCAATAGGGAGGGCCATTCTGACTTCAAGGAGGAAGTGGAACATTTTGACTTGGGATTTGACATGATGTAGGATTGATTGTACCTTGATTGATATTTCGTTGGCTTGAATAATTGACATTTATATTTGACGAGCTTGTTGTTTTATTTATGATGGTAGCTAAGGTGTTGGTCAAAGGGCGAGGTTGGTTATTAGCTTGTGAAGCTTGATTGTTGATAGGATTTTCAATTGATGACAAAAATGAAGGGTTGTCTTGGTTTTGTTTGGGAAGTGTATTTTGACTGACCAAGTTTTGATTAGGTGGTGTTTCATTTTGACTTGATTGAAATATGTTTTGATCAGTGGGTGACACACTTGGCTTGGAAGATGTCAAACTTGGATTAGGTTGTGCCCCACTTGTTTCAGGTGTTGAAGGTAGACCAAAAAGAGGGTTGTTAAATTGGAAATCAAATGATGATGATGAACCCTCAATTGGCTTTGGTATATATTGATGTGGATTTGGGAAGTTAGACAAATTAATAAGATTTATGTCAAGTGAAGTTTCTTCGATATTGAAATGTCAAAATTAGGGGGTAATTTGGCTCCTTGTTAATCTAACAATAGGAAATATCAATCTTGGTCTGGTGTGAGAAGGGAATCCATTATGTCTTGAATCTTAGGGTCTTGTAAGTCTCTAACAATCTCCTCTTGCCTTAAATTTTCTATAATGTTTTCTATGGACATGTCAAGAGGAGGTTCTAATGGATATTCAAGTATGGGAGTCAGGTTCCTTCTCTCGTAATAGTAACTGGTAGGATTGATCATGGGATCGTATTGAGATGGGTACATCTTGTTTTATTTCTTGGGACCTATAAACAACAAGCATAAGAGAGACTTGGGGACTCTAGAGATGAGATACAAGTTATATGGAATCTAGGACTATGTTTTCTTTTTATTTTGAATGTTATGATATTTTGGATTTTAAGGATTTTTCAAATGTTTTGATATTTTTGAGATTAAAAACATGAAAAAGTGAAGATAACCTAGGATTGTCAAAGAAATGTCTATACCTTGGATAATTGATGCAGAGCCTTGTGAAGGATTGAGTTTGATAAGACAACTTCTTGAACAAAACCCAAACTAATAGGACCAATTTTAAATCAAACTCACAACAATCTCAGACACTACACAAGACTCCAAACATCAATGGAAGCATTCAAGTTATAATGGATAAATCATCATACAATTATAATCCTTAACCCTTCTAGGCTTTAACACACATTCACTAGTTATACTTGGACACTGGTATGAAGAACAATGGCAGTGATTAGGGAACCCTTTAAAATTCTTAGTACAACCTTTGCAGACTCCAAATGATTTTTGATTGACCACAACCTTCTTACTAAGGTTTATCACAACTTAGGCATCAGTTAGGCCTAGTAGCCCTTCCACGGCAGGTAGTCCCAATACACCCAATCACAAAAGGAGTAAACACAATTTATTTACATGAAATGACATCATTCAAAAAGTTTAAAAACATATCACAAATTCAACCCTTGATGTCTTGGACTTCCTATGAGGACTAATGCTTCCCTACTAGCCCCAAAGCCCCAATTAGGTCACTTTTACAAAGCAATTACCCTTTAGATTAACCAAAAAACCAATCCACCACTATGAACACCTTCTAACAACCTCCAAACCACAAATCCACCAATATTTGGGGTCCAAACACTTACAATTCTACTAGATAACTACAATATCAATATATATGAAGAAATGAAAGAGAACATGGTCATGAGAAATGAAATGCAAGCTATAACTATGAGAATGTATAAGTAGATTGAAACCGAAAGAAAAAGGAAGAAAATCTTCCTGTATCTCTGAAGAACAAATTTGAAGAATGTGGTAGGTTGGTTCATGAGAATGATATGTTGAGAACTGATTTAGTACAATCCTAGAGTAATGAACAAGAGCTTGAGAGACAAATGATAATTCTAAGAGATGATCTAGCTATTGCAAGTGAGTATAAAGAAAAATTCAAGATTAGTTCAGCACAGCTAGATGAGTTATTTAAGAGACAAAGCCATAATGGAGATTCCAGTGGACTTGGATTTGAACAAGGACATAGTTTCGGTACTGCTAATGAAGATCAAAACCATAAGGCACTGGTAAGACAGTTTAATGCTTATAAATTTAATGGTAGATGCTTTGTTTGCAATAAATTTGGTCACATGGCTAGGAAATGTAGAAATAGAGCAAATCGGAACAATAATTCTGCTCCCGATCAATGTTCTAAATGCAATAAGAATGGTCATAAAATAGAAGATTGCAATGCAGAATGAATGTAAAATGTTATGCATGTGGAAAATTTGGACATATGGATAATCAGTGCAGGTCAAGCAATTATACCTGTTTTAGCAAATTAATTCAAAAGAACAATGTTACATGTTATTCATGTAATGAGGTTGGACATATTGCTAAATTCTGGAGAAGCAAAAATCCATCGGTTGGTAATAGAGGATCAAATGAGAAAGGGAAAGAAAAGGTTAATGAAATCCGGCAAGATCATAACCAGAGATGGTTCAGGAAGACTGAAGAACAATCAGCAGATGGGAATGCACCGGTTACTTATCTGGCAGAGGAGGTTGCTCCTACACCAGCAAGAAGCTCATCCAGTAACTAAGGCAGATGCCTTAAGGGTAGACAAAATTCATGAAGATATTGTATATGCCCCGGGAAGAGGTTTTGGAAGATGTTCCAGACATTGGAGATGCTTATCCAGCATGGAAATGTTTGTTCGAGATCTGGTACCTTTCACTGGAATTCATTGATGTCAATGAAAGATTAGGGTTTTTCTTGAAGGATAAAAGGTCGAATCTACTTCATTTTTTATCACCTTGCATTCAGAGTGATTAAGAGCAATTTAGTGCGATCAGATATCTTCTTGAGTGATTTCACCAGCGATTGGAAGAAGTCTTTAGGGTTTTTCACCAGCAATGATTCATAAGTATTTATCTTCAATCATGGAAGTAGGATCATCATCTGTACCTATCTTTGCTACAAATCCGACTGTAGTTGAGGTCAAGGACTGTCCCAGGCTGACTTTCAAGCAATATCTACATGTGGCTACCCTAGATGATTCGGTTGGCACTTTTTCTCGTGTCTCGGAAGGAGTTGTGTATGTCAAAGATGTAAGAAATTACATCCACTGTCACATTGAGGATTTGAGAATGACTGATATCAAGAGCATGTACATGAATGAGCTAATGGGAGATTCTAGAAAGGTTAAACCTCAATACAAGCACATTTAGGATTTAGGGTTTACTAGCATTTTGGACATTCCAAAATTCGAAGATGAAATCATTAGGTATGTTTTGAGCAGAGTGCATGGAGATTTTATCTTGTTAGATAAACCATATAAGATTTCAAAGGAGGCCATCAGGGAAATCACCGATTTACCACAGGTTGGGCAGCGTCCGGATAAGAAGATTTCTAATGATCATGTCAACAATTACCATCGCAACTTCAGATAGGCGATCTATGAGAATTAGTACTATCGCTGACACAGACCTTAGATTTGGTAGCATGGTCATTAGTTACCAAGTAACTCAATCAAACCGACTGAATTCTATTTCTAGCTCCTGCATTTTCGTAGCTTACAAAATGATGAGAGAAAATGAGAAATTGGATCTATGTGGTTGGATGTTGGATGAACTATTGATAAACCTAGGAAAGATTAAAGGAGAAAAGAAAGGGACTTTCTAGTATGGTAACCTAATTGTTTGTTTAATGCTATTTTTCATCAATGGGACTCTCATTTTGGGGAAGAGACAATGGGCATTTGATATCCTAGTAGGGAGGCAACTGAAACAGTCAATTGCTACATTGGGTAGTCAGAGAGATGACAAAGTATGGGGTTATTTCAAGGCATTCCAGAAGGCTATGAAATCTAGAGAAAGGATTCCTAAGCACATTGTTGAGAAATACTCAACTGACATATGCTTCATGGTGAAGAAAGATGAAACACTCATCAAAGCAGTCAAACCCTAGAAGATTTGGACTAAGGAGATGGGCTATGAAGTTGATACACATATTTTAAATACTTATGCAAAGATGTTGATTTATGCACCTATTGATGAAGCTGAGAAACCCTATGGTACTGCTAAGCAGAAGACACAAGAGGTTGAAACTAAGTTCATCCAGAAGAAGAGAGAGAAGCAGCAAGGAAAGGCAAGTAAATTTGTTGAAAAAGTCTCATAGGACATCAAAGCATTGATTGATGTTGCCCTAGAGAAATGCAGAAAGAGAAAGGAACTAGAAATATTCATTGAGCCTATTGTAGCAGAATTTACATTTGAAGATGACACACCCCTGTCTTTCAAAAGGGTAATAAGGAAGAAAATAGAAGAAACCAAGGTAGAGGCTAAAAAGCAACCGGTTAGGAAAGTTACATTCAAGTTACTGGCACAAAAGAAAGCTCCAAAAGAAACACCTTCCGCTCCATCTAGTACTGGAAGAAGGAAGAAGAAGGGTGACATTGATCTGGCAATTGAATCTGGTAATGTAACTATCATTCCACCAAAGACTTGTGCAGAGTTAGTTAATGAGATTACTAAGGATGGTATGTTAAATAATGTACAGTTTTATTATGAACATTTAGAGGATGATGAACAAAGAGAGGTAAAGGAAGTAGTATTGTTATATTTGGATACTTATTAAAAAGCCTTGATAGAAATTGAAAACAAAATACTGGCAGAATTGTATGATATTTTAGATGCTAGGATACCATCAGCAATGCAAGAGGACAAACATATAAAGATTCAAGAGTTGCTATATGTTTGTGTTTCTATTGCTCCAGAGGAGATGGATAGGACATTTGAGGTTGCACATAGGAAAATCTTTAACAACAAACATAGAATAGTCAGTCTTATGTTAGGAAGAGTAAATGATATAATCAAGGAGACCAACAAGGCATGGGTTAAGTTCTTTGAAGAGAACCATGGTTTTTATACTTCATCGGAATCAAAAATAGATACTACAGACATCCCGGTTGAAGGAAAAGGAAAGGATATTTTGGGTACTTCACCCTCAATTTTGAAAAATATAAAGATAGTGGAAATTAAGCCCCCAGTAGATACAAATGTTGAGATACCAGCAAATATAGAGAGTGTAAAGGTTGATAATGTATAGGATAATAATGTTAAGGACAATAGTCCTCCGGATATAAATTTACAGGATGATATTAGAGTTCCTAGGGAGGAACCGACAGTTGCTGAGACTGCACCAAGTGGTGAAGCCAACGGTGCAAGTGAGGAAGCTATAAAGGAAAAATCATCAGAGGAGAAGACAAAGGAATCTGACAGGGAACCAGTATTGAGTCCATCATTTTTTTCAATTGACACCTCACAGGTTGAAAAGAAAAGCATAATCAAGATGAGTTCTACTGAACTCATGATGATGGTTGCACAGAAAATGATGGAGGGATCTATGGATAAAGGGATTATTGATCATTCTATCATTGTTTTGCATAGACTAGTCCTGGAGTGCAAGATTGACAGAGAAGCGAGCCCATTCGGCAAGCTTAAGACAATTACAGAGTACATTTAAAAGGATCTTCAATCCTTACAACAGATATCAAACCGGCAAGCACTGGAGAGGTTCACACAGGCAAAAAGAGATACATTTGATCAAGTGATTGAGTCTAAGAGGAAGAAGATTAATGAAAAGTTTAAATTGATAGAAAATTATTTAAAGTAGTGTACAAATATTTACAGAGTATGTTGTAACACAAATATTCTTACATTTAATTTGGATAAGAAGATTAAGGAATCTCAGGAGAAAATTGCAAGTATAGCCAATTCTTTTGATGGATTGACTTCATTGACTACATCCATTGATGGTCAGATTTTGGTTTTGGAACCCCAAATTTCTGTTCTTGAGAAAGAAAAAGACAAAATCAATAGAAGAGTCAGAAGTCTTAGAGGTTTGGTGAGTCCCCAGTTGGATTCACTCAATGTACATAAGAAGAAGTGTATAGATCTAGTTGGTAAGCCCACACCGGCAGAGTTAAGTGAGAAAGAGTCATTTGCCCATATGTTAAATGGACTTGTATCCATTTCTGGCACTTTCAAATCTGGTTGGGATACTTATCTTGAGCTATTGGAGAAGGCATATCAGGATATTTTCAAATATATTAAGATCTGGTAAGGTATTTTTGGGATAATCATTGTACAATATCTTTCATTCTTTGTCCCGGTTTTGGATTTTTGGTATTCTTTTTGGAATTTTTGATGGCATTGATGTCAAAGGGGGAGAGATATTGGTGTGAAAAAGAAAAAGAGGGAGTTGTATACATTAGAGGGAGTATATAGATGGAAAATTATGGAAGTATGGAGTATTTTATATTGATGGATATTCAGCTCAGGGGGAGCAGGTTCAAGATGAAACCGGCAGATGAAACCATGATCATTTTTCACATGAGTGTTGCCATCAATGCCAAAGGGGGAGATTGCTGGTAATTGACACTCAATTGGTTGGTTTCACTATGTTGTCATTGATGGCAACATGGTATCATGTTTCGGCTTTATGTTTTGGTTCAGTTGTGTACCAACAGGCACTTCACAGACACTTCACCGGCACCAGCACTGGTAGGATGGAATGATTTCTTTGGTTACCAGCAATGCAGACTGACATGATTTAGAATCAGGTTATCGATATTGAAGGTCGACATCTTTTGGATCCAGCATCGGCAGTTGTTTTTGATATTCATGTATTTATGTTATCTAGCCAACATATATATTGATATTGTAATTATCTTTGTAAGCCGACATATATATTGATATTGTAATTATCTTTGTAAGCCGACGTAAGGTATAATAAATTGTATAAGGTATATAGGTCAATTGGATTAGACCAGTTTGATATATGAAGATGATGATAAGGATGCAAATATGGATGGATAACAGATGTGAAATATATGAGAGATTTTGTATGAAAGGATATTTTTGTAAAGGTTTATTCCAGTAAAGGGTTTAGGGTTTCAGACTGAAATAGACAGAACTTAACCAGAACTGTATTCATGCATTGAAGATGCTATCTTAGCAGTTCATTCATTTCTTCGGATTGTAGCTTGGATTTATATGTAGTTAGTGAGGCTCCTTTTGCGATTGAGCTGTGTGCTCTAGGCTGTAAACCTTCCCGCAAGTGCAGGCCCCTATATTTTATAATATCTCTTCATATGGTCATTGGATTGTTATTGTGGGTCACAAATCCCACCATGGTTTTTCCTCATTGAGGTTTTCCACATATAATTATGTGTGTTATGGTATTCATTTATGTGATTGGCTTATTGGTTTCTTTACTTCTTTCAATTCTATATGCATTGGTGTATACATGCTTTAATAGGGTTAAAATTGATCATACCGGTACAACACTGATTCACCTCCCCCTCTCATTCCCTCCAAACTACACAAAAAAACTTAAAACCACTTGGAGAAGGAAGTTAACTCAATTAAATAACATTCCAAGTTCATAGTGTGTCTGCACCAATCCATACAAAAGAGAATCAAAGGACTGTTACACGTGTTTGCTGCAAAATCCAAGGAAAACAGAGATGTTTGTATTGCCAATTCTTCAAAAATGCTTCAACAACCTTCCCTCCATGTGGAAGAGGATTATATAGGTCCATATACAACTGACCAATTGGCTATGACCACCTTTTGAACCAAATAGCCATTGGTTTACAAATTTGCACAAAATGTTGTCAACTTGACAATAAAAGTTGCAAAGTTGCTCATGCAAATTTTACAACTTTTACATGGGTACACTAAAAACTTCCAAAACACCCTAAAACCATTACATCTAGGCCATATATGCCTCAAAACATAATTTCTAATGGTGTCACCCCATTTCCACATCTGGATGGTGTTTGATCACAGTTGACCAACTAGGTCCTGTTAGGTTACAATGCACAAAAATGGCATCAAGGCCTTACATCATGATCAAACATTATGAGATGGTCCACATGACCTTATTACATCATAGAAACATGAAAAAAACACAAAATAAAAAGATATTGATCTTCATGAGCCTCCTAGGTGCTCCTGCACCAATAATGAAACTTTATAATGGTTGATTAGTCAAGTTCACACTAGACGGATGAGTGCAAGCTCAAAGAATAGGAGGATAGACTAGAGTGACCCAAGATAAAGGTCAAATCAGTGATGAGAGAGATCCAAGGTTGTGACAACAAATGATTAACCCAAGGTTTTGATTAAGGAAAATTGGTCTAGATGCAAGGAAAATGTGGTTAGTTCTAAAGATGCAAGGCAAATTCAATGAAATGAAAGGTGCAATCCTACTAGTCTCCACTAAGTCTGAGTTTGAGATCAATTTTGGTCAACAATTTGAAATACTTTAAACAAATTATTTTTGAATCAAGAAGATACTTGACAAGCATTAGAATACAAAGAGGTTGTTTGACTTGGACTGAAACAACTCTTTGATCCATAGTTCTCAATAGGGGCCTAAAGGAGCCCATGAATTCAGCTAACTCTACTGGTATACATCAAGTTTAACAAAACACATAAGAAAGTACTTTTCCACTCAAGGAAACAAAGGAAACTACTTGATAGGGCCCTCACTGTAATAAAATACCCATTCAAAGTGAACAAGTAAACGTCAAGTGGCAATCACTTTGGGGTTGGTACCAGCACACCTTTCCCCTTTACCTTGAAGGTCAAAAAACCTTGTATCCAATTGATTCCTATCTCACAATGACAAGTAAATGAGGGGTATCTACAAGGTAAGATTTCTACTCCCTGAAATATCAATTATAGCATCGGCTTCTAAATCAAAAATGTTCTTAGTAAGGGTTTGATATTTTTCCCATCAGAACTAGACCCTCACCCACATGTATCATGCATCACCAGGGAATACATAGGAAACGACTGATAGCTCTACACCAACTTGACCTATAGCTTTCACTCTTGGTCCTTTCTATAGCCCACTAGAGTTGTGTTCTTGAGGTGATGAGGTCCCCAAGAAGACCTCCTACTAAAAGAAAATGTGGGTGTCATTATTCATTTCTCATGCTCTCCAGATCCACAAATCCAAGTGGAGAGGATATGTGCATAACAGTGGGTCCACCCTAGACAAAGGCACAAGTGTTAAAAACATGGAAGACGAGATTCATTTTAAAGAACCAATGTGAATTTTTTTCTAATCTATGAAGAAATAAAAAATAACAGAAAGCAATATAAGACTTTGCAATACCACATATTAGAATTTTTAAGTAAGAACCCCTTTCCACCCTTTGGTCCTGCAAGAAGATTGTCAATAGTTTCAAATGGGGTCTTTCGAAAAAAAAATACAAGTTGCAGAACTAGTTAGGAGCCAAAAAACATAGATCAAATGCACTATTTTCAAAATCAAATTCTTGCATGCCCTTTGATGGATAATTCACAACTACGATAGTAAAATAACAATAACTTTCTCAATTATAAATGAAATTTCAAACCACAAAATGATTTGGAAAGCTAGGAGTGAGATCTTAAAATCCATGAAAATATTTTTCCAAATTTTTCAATGTAAAATTTTCTATGAATGAAAGAACAGCATGGGTTTAAAAGAAAATTTGTAATTTCAGTTGTGATAGTAAAATAGTGATAAGTTTCTCAATTCTTAAAGAAATTTCAAACCATAAAATGGTTCAAAAAGCTAAAAGTGAGATTTAAAAAAATGATGAAACCATTTTCTAAAAGTTTTGCATGTAAAATTTTCTATGCATAAAAGAACAACAAAAAATTGAAAGAAAATTGCAAGAAAATGTGTAAGATTTGCTGCAATAAACGTTAGATTCACATAGGGTTCACCAAAACGTATAGTCTAAAATTACACATGCATAAATCAAGGAATTCCACCAATTCCTCCAATCTATGCTAAAATCAAACTATCCTATGAAGAGCATGAAGATGAGATTGCATAATGAAGATAAAACAAATCAAAACAAAGCACCATAAAACAAATACTCCCCTAATTTCTCCATAGTTCTTGAGTCTCTTTCCAAATTGCAATGATAATCACCCTCAGAAATCTGCAAGCACAAACAATTAGATAAAAATAAAGCTCAAGAGTAGTGGTTGAAAAAAATGGAAGCAAGGGTTCAAATTTATAGATTGGGAGACAGATAGATCAATGTGAGTTTGAATTCATCCTAAAAAGGGATGGGCGGTTGAGATCATGTATGAGAAATTTTACCCAAGATAGGGAGAGGGGAGAATCTAGTGAAAGGAATCAGAGGACAAGTGGCGATGACTGTCAAAAAGTGGAAAGAGTGGGAAGGTGAGTGGGAAACTATTATTTGAATACTAAAATTATTTAATTTCATGAGCAAGCAGGTAAAAGTAAATAAATATTTCATCTATTTACCTGGTTGAAAAGGGAAAAAAGGAATAAAAGGATAAATTAAAGAACTTATTCAACAATAAAAGAATAAAATTAGATAATTAAATAATAAAAATTATTTAATTATAAAAGGGATAGAGGAATATGGTAGGATTTAATTAATTAATTAAAAATTAATTAATTAGAGGGACAAGATCAATTAATTAAATAATAAATTTATTTAATTCACATTAGAAGAAAGAGGAAATTTTAGTAAGGCAGTTAAATTATCTAAGAGAATTAGTGACTAGAAGAAAGGTTAATTTTTCGTGTCTACACTCACAAATAAGAGGGTTTCATTATGCATGTCCCCATACTTAACAAGAATGATTGTAATGGTGCATCAATGGAGTTATTATAATCATCATGACATAAGCTATTGTCGTGTGGAGGACAAGTATACATAGGTTCAATCTCATATGTAGAGAAATAATCATCACTATGCTCATCATCATGTATGAAAGAAGATATTCATTAAAATTAAATAAATCTTTGAAATAAGGGTGAACATGACATGTAAGAGATATATTATCAAGAGGTGTGGCAATTTCACATATATATTAGAGAGGTAAAACTATGTCATCTATGTCTATCCTATAAGACATGTCACTAGGTATATTTTCACTAGGTGTGTACTCACAATATCACAATCCATATTAACATCATTAAACTTGTGAGTCAAAGGAAACTAAGTTGCAAACGTTCTTCCTACACTAATCTATGAAGAGGTGAAAAAAAAATACAATCTAAAATAATTTGCAAGAAATGACACAATAAAATCATGCACCATAATGTGCAGGGATATATAATAGGAAAACCTTTTGAGGGAATGCTTAGCCTCCAAACTCCAGACCAATTTATTAATTAACAATAAATATTATTAAAATAAAATCCAAAAATAATCCCTCACAAGGGGAAACAATAACACTAAGATCTGGACCAATCATGTGGCTAACAGCGAGGGTTTGAAACGGTTCTTCCTTAACTGTGAGGAACCTGTCAAGCTGCAAGGTGGGTTTGCGTGGGAGGAGCTCAAGCACCCTTGGAACATGATTTGTCTCATGATCATGAAATACTTCACCCTCGAAGGCAGGTATAAGGTATTCTACTACTACCATTTGGCCCTCCTCAATCACTTCCGCAATAATGATTTTCTTTACTTGTCGTTTTATTTACTGCACTCCTTGGAGAGCTCTGTTAAGGACACTATGGACCCCAAGCATGGGGATGAACCTCCTTTCCTCCTCCACCAGGGTCTTATATATAGGTTGTACAAACTTCATGATGCCCTCTACCCCCAAGGAATCTTTCAATCTCTCAGCCCCCCATGTCGACTCCCCAGCAGCTCGCGGCCCTGTCTTTGGCTTTCCCTAGATTCTTCCAATTTCCCCAAGAGGAATTTGCAATGGCCACCATGTCCTTGTTTGCCTATGCCTCGGTTTTTTCTGTGTTGGCCTCCCCTAGTTTAACTATCCCTGCCTCCCCCACTGTTTCTCACTACCTGGTCAAGGGCAAGACTAAAACCCCCGCTAAACGCAAACACATTCTCTATCATGAAAATTCTTCCTTTGAAGATGATGACAATGATAACCCCTCCCTAGATTCAGAGGTCAAGAGGAGATCCTCTAGACTTGCTTCCAAAGTCCATAGGAAGAAGACCCCAGTTATTGAAAATCTGGACTCTGAGGAGGACCCCATTGGGGACAACAAGGAGGAGGGCCCAAAAAATTTGGGGACCCCTGATGGGGGTGCTGACAATGTTAATATGACTAGGGACCCCATTGTCCCAACCATTGTTGTTGCTGCTGACATTACTACTTCGGAAAGGAAAACCCAGGAACTCATTGATGATAAAGATATGGCCCCTAACACTCTGGGCCTTATGGATGTGGAAAACCCCAACAATAATGCTCTGGATCCTGGAAATTCGGAAGTGGATTTAAACTTGGCTGAGCAAGTGATGCATTCTATACCATTGATGGACTTGGTTAAAAACATTGATAACCCCATTGCTGGTGGCGAGCAGAAAGAGACTACTGAAACTGATCAGATTGTTGAGGTCTGCCAAGAGTCCCCCACGATACAACAAATGGAAAAGATGAGCACAGAGGTTTTGGATATTACACAAAGAATTGAAAATCTAGGCCCTATCCTAGATCTGCAGTCTATCAAGAAGGAGATTAATCAGCTAAAGAACAAAATGGTGGCTTGGGAAGCCCAAATGGTGGGCCTGAACAAATTTGATAGGCAGGTTCTTTGCATCTCCGCACTCACCCTCTCTGTGTTGAGGGAACACCATGCTGACACCGAGGAGGACAAGCTGGAAGCTAGGAGCCTCTACAAATTCATGTCTAATGAATGGAGCAGTACTATGGAGGCCTCGAGGGTGCACGTGGCACCTTTGTAGTTTGTTTTCCTTTCCTGTTGTTGTTTTTTATTGCAAAAAAGACTTGGTTCCTTTTTATAGTTGTTGTTTTTTGTTGTTATAGTGTTGTCTCAGTGCTATGATTTTTGATAGTTCAGCTATGTAAAGGGTCAGTGCCCTTGTTCTCACTGCTTTTTTAATCAAAAACACTAAGATCTAGACCAATAGTAATAATAAAATACTACCTAAAAATACACTATAAACTAAATCCCATGTAGCCAATGAGTAAAAAAATGAATGCATAAAACCACCAAAAAGAAATGAAAAATTCATCAGCTAATAACACCTAAAAGTGGAACCTTAATCTACTAATTTAATTCCAACACCCAAATCTAGGAGAAGTGCATAAGAATCTAGCATAACTTGCTATAATTATCCTCCCAATTTGAGCACTCCAATTTAGATCTTTGAAACCCTTTAAAGATGTTTTATAATATTCATAAAGACATGTCAATGTTGGTGAATGTTCTTGGCCAACATGAGTTAAGTTATTTCATGAACTAGGAGCCTAACTTTCAAAGGCCACACTTAGCAATTTAAAGACGTGTTTAAGCGCATTTTTCAAAAATTAAAAATCTTAAAGAACTTTGTCATTGTAACTACTTTAACTCATTAAATTTTCTTTGAGAAATTATCAGGGCCAAAATAAACCTCTATAACCTCAAAATTGCATTTGAACATTCATTTCTAATAATGGATAGATAGCATGTGAGTCTACAACCATGAATGAGTATTTATCAACTCAATGAAGGAAAATATGAGACATGGTAGAACAAATTCTTTGGGGAAGTAACGTCCATGTACTTATAAAAAGGTTCCCTTAGAATATGAGGGATAAAGGATGTTGTGTGATAAAAGATACAAATATATCAAAATTTGAAATATATGTATGACTATTAATGAAGGATCAAGACCTAAGAGGAGCCATAAGGTAGAATATCCTAGTTCAAAAGGATGGATAAAACATGAGTCGCAATGTATACCTAGACTCTAATAATAAATATAAGCATATGAAGATGAAAACCCTAAAAATATGAAAATAGATGATAAACTAGAAATATGTTAGATTTGAAAATATTAATAAATATTAAAGGTCCTATGAGTATAACAAGTCATAGAAGCTCAAAGGGGTACATCAAAATATAAAAGAAAAAAAAATCCTTTAGTATAGGTCAATCTACTAAAATCCATACACATATGCAAAATTAACCTAGAGTAATAATTATTTAGATTGGATTGATAATATGAAATGTGGGGATGTAAATATAAAACAATGGTATTTATCTCTATGATTGAAGAGTACACTGAATATGATGTAGATCTAAATTTGATGTTAGCAGCAGTAGAGAAGGAAGACTGAGAGGGGGGGTGAATCAGTCTTCGTCGAATCTAGAAACTTAATCACAAAATAGATCTGATAAATTGCAGTCACAACAAAGATAAGCAAATTGAAAGCACAACACACAACACCAATATTTTGACGTGGAAAACCTAGTTAAGGGAAAAACCACAGTGGGATCCTACCCACGGTAAGATGATACTCTGCAGTAGTATGTGAAAATATTACAATGGGGAATGGCATGCATTCAAGCACACTACCTAGAGCTCACTACTCAAAAGATAATGGCTCGGAAGGCGACAAATCTCCAGGAAGTCTCACTTACAATAATATTCGAACTACAATCCAGAAGAAATGAACTGAAAGAATAGCATCTCCAAATGCATGATTATAGTTCTGATTAAGCACAGATGTCTGCCTAGCAACACCAATCTCTCCTCAATCACTACACTGAATGATGAATCACTTGACTGCATATAAATCTCTCACTAATAATGCACACATAACCACCATACCTAAATTACATGAATATATCACCTATATATATAATTCATCAACTTTGATAACAAGGTCAACTAAACCCTCAACTCACAAGTACAAAATTACATTACATGATACAACGATCGACCACCAGACCAATATAATGATTACATGACATAACATGGACCTAAATCAAATTCCCAAATCCACAACTCCAATCGAAATCATGCCAAGATCAACCGTATAACACGAAAATCATCATAAGTTCATAGAAACCACCAAAAATTTGCATAACAATCAATGTAGATCCCTAAAATAAATAGGACACAACTAGGAAACACCAGCAAGCACATTAGAATCATCAAAAATAGCTGCACCAACACCACTTACCAAATCTTCATATGTCAACATCCGAAACCTCAAGAACACAACCAATCAGCAACTATCACGAAGAAAGATAACTTGTGGATCACCAAATCATGATCCATCTGAAATGGAGATACACAAGACCATCCCAAGCAATATCCCAAAAACTCAGCACAAGATATGATCACACCGAAATATACTGAAGGATATATTGAACTCTGCAAAACAGTGATCAGCAAAACAACTCTACAAACCGAATCATAAGATCTTCCCAAACACACTGGAGCAAATGACATGAATATATTGACATCAATGACAATAACATATCCTAGCAGCAACAATGACCAACAATCTCCTACAATCTCCCCCTTTGGCATTGATGGAAACATATGAATGTGAAAAATAGTCAATGCAAAGAAAGAAGATATCTTTAGCAAACTCCCCCTAAGATTAGGACATATAAAGTCATTTTTGACATGATATCTCTCCCCATTTGACAGCAATGCCAAAGATCTCTAAAATATATAATCAAACTTACTCTCCCTCTTTGAACATTAAACATGAATCTCTCACCCCTAAAACACGGACTACTCCACTAGAGGAGCAGCACCAACTCACCAATCCGGATAAAAGAATAAGACTCTGAAATCCACCGAATTGATGCAACTTAATGCATCTATTTCTCACCAGGAGGGGCGGATACCCCTAACTTGTCTCTCAAATAGACAAATATATCTGCAAGAAAAGGCTTAGTGAAAATATCAGTTATTTGTTCCTTTGTAGATACATACCCCAACTTCACCTTCTCTTCATTAACTTTCTCTCTCAAGTAATGATATTTGATTGACACATGCTTAGTCTTTTAATGTTGCATGGGATCCTTTGACATGTTAATAGCACTAGAATTATCACAGTATATAATAGTAGGCTAATCATAAATAACTTTGATATCCTTCAGCATTTGCTTCATCCAAACTACCTGAGTGCAATTACTAGCAACAGCAATGTCCTTAGCTTCAGCAGTAGATAAGGACATTGAATCTTGTTTCTTACTAGCCCATGAAACCAATTTCTTTTCCAAAAAGAATGTTCCACCAATAGTGCTCTTTCGGTCATCAACATCACCAGCCCAATCTGCATCAGTGTAGGCATATAGCAAGAAATCATCATTCCTCGGATACCATAAACCATAATTCATAGTTCCTTTGAACTATCTAAATATCCTCTTCATAGTGACATGACTCTCTTTCGGATCAGCTTGATATCTAGCAGCCATGCACATAGTGTTGGAATGCACTGATACCGATAGTAAACTGAGAGGGGGGGTGAATCAGTTTACTAACAATAACAACAATTAATTCAATTATAAACCTTATACCGAAGCATAACACAATGAAAGATATATCATGAAAGAACAACACACATAACACCACTGTTTGACGTGGAAAATCCGAAAAGGGAAAAACCATGGTGGGAAACCCTACCCACAATCAGATTAATACTCTGTAGTAGTATTACGAATAATTACAATGGGGTTTGCACTTGCAAAAAGGCCAACAACCTAGAGCGCACTGCTCATCACAAAGGGAAGTCTCACTGACTTACATGAACATCAGACTACAATCCAAAAAGAAATGAACTATGAAAGTAGCATCTACAAATGCCTGATAGAGTTTTGGTTAAGCACGGTTGTCTGCTCTACAATACAAAACCTTTCCCACCTTCACTGAAATTATATGACTCTATTCTCACATAATCCTTTCTTTGATAATGCAGACTTAACCAACCATAACTATCGATATGAAAATTAGATGAATAAGTCACCTATTACTACGGATCATCAACCTTATTGACAAGGTCGGCTAAACCCTAAACCCATAAACTCATAATTATAAAAATTACATCACACGATACCACCAGACTAATATTATTATTTACATTATATAGCATGGACCTAAATCAAATAACCAAACAATTATATTCTCCAAAGATTCTACTAAGACCAAAATCCGACATGCTTCACTAACCGTTAGAAATCCTCAGTGAAGTAATAGAAAGTTTAATCGGATCCAAATAGGACCACCATAGCAGCACGTCATCCAATGCAAAGTCACCAAATGCTCAGGATATGATCAAGAAGTACCAACAACATGAGAGAAATAGATTCTATAAGTCGGCCCCAAAATCCACTGACCAAGTCACCAAAACAACGTACCAGTAAAGCTAACAGGGAATGCCAGAAGTCAGTAAAGCAAAAATCTAGCCAGGAAAACCAAGAACAAGTCGGTAAAGGCACAAGACCAGTAACCAGAAATACCAAAAGGGATAACCAAATTATGAAACCACCAGAATATAGCAAGCATGTAACCATTAGAATAAGCATCCAAAACCGATTCCAGAGATCTGATCATAACAGATCAAAATCACAGCCAAAACCAAGATGATCACCAAGACTAACCGGGATAGTCTCCAATCGAGATAGAGTGTTGACATCAATGACAACACTTAACTGAATCTAGCATATTTCCAACAATATCCCCCTTTGGCATTGATGGCAACACTGAATGTGAAAAACATCCAAGTGCCAAGGAATGCCAACAATCTCCAAAACACCATCAAAAGATCTAGCAATTTTCACATGATTACCTTCTCCCTTAGCAATTTTCACGTAAATACCTTCTCCCCCTTTGACATCAATGACAAAGGACGGATACCAAACCAAGAATACTAAACCAAATAGTTGACTACTCCCCATGAGTAGTAGCACCATCTTCATCAACCCGGATCCGAAAAGTATGTCTGATAAGCTCATCCGATTGATGCATCTCTGCATCTCTAAGTCTCTTCAGGAGGGTTGGTAACCCCCAACTGATCTCTGAGATATTTAAAAGTGTCTTTAGGCAATGGTGAATATCTACAATTTGTTCCTTAGTAGGAACATAAACCAATCTGACTTCCTTTGCTTCAACTTTTTCCTTCAAGAAATTATACCTTATAGAAATATGTTTTGATTTGGAATGAAATACCGGATTCTTTGGCATATCAATAGCAGCAGTATTATCATAGTGAATAACAATAGGCTCATCATAACTTACCCTTATATCCTTTAACATTTGTTTCATCCATAAAATCTGAGTACAGTTGGTAGCAGTTGCAACA